>NC_142520.1:23209770-23509770 GCF_964205215.1 Stylophora pistillata
AATGAATATCGAATTCTGCACGCTTACATGGCGCTTGGGTGACATCACGTTTTATTTAACTACCTAGACGAGACTTAATTTCCAACGGCCAAACTTTCCAGGTGTATAGTTTGATAAATGAGCTCTCGTCTGATATGGTCTTAATGTCGAGATTTTTTCGGTACCAGGTGTCGATTAAACCGGTCAAAGTTAGCCTTCATTTTGTCTCCCAAAAAGACGTGGAGAATACACCTTTATATATAAAAACGGCGATAAAACCCATACCAAAGAGAATTACATGAAACTTTTTATATCCTTTTATCTTGCAGTGATATTATAATTACTGTGCAAAGATTGATGAGAAATGGACTTGTTTAGCGCTGCCAACATCTTTCTAAAGTTACGTGATGATTTGACCCGCGGTTAGGCAAGGCGAAAACGGCTATTTTAGCGAATTTTCAAACTATTTTAAATTTCAGCCGGAAAAAAGAAACGTTAGAACTTTAAAATATTTTTTTCGAAACTAGATCACAGAAAGGGATGTTTTGGTAAAATAAAACAAAATGAAATTTTTCGTCACTGATTTTCGATTCTCGAAATATTCTGGCGGCTTCTCTTAAATGACTGGCTCATTTAAACTGGGTTGCCGTTATAGGTGTCACTAAGCTCTTATTTTGTTGTTGTTGTTGTTTTTTTTTTGAATTTTTTTTATTCGTTCGTTCGTGCAAAGGAGAATAAATAGAAGAAGCCTGAAACACACCCTCGAACACTGAACTACATAGAATATTCTTGACTTGATAGCGAGACTATTTAAGGAAGAGGGGAAGGATCTAACGGTAAATTTGACTCTAGAATGATCCCTCAAATTCCCTAAAAAATTTTCTTCGATAATCCATTTTTGCAAATGAATACGATACATGTTTTAGAGACAATTTCTTAGTCTGTGTTTTAGTGCGGCTTTATTGGGACACGACCAATGATATGCATGAAATATGCAATACAACCCATCCAAATGTCTGTTTTGAAGGTCAAATTTTACTTGTTCCTCTTCAACCAATATTAAGTAAGACTCCGAACTTACAGCTATTCCAGCTGGGTATAGTTACTGAAAGTGCCTGATGGCAATTTCTTCAACTGGTTGTTGTCCAGCCACCAGCCAAAATTTAGTAAATGTAGTGTCAATTACATAGTATTTGACAACAAAATTCAGAAAATAAATATGCTTGAATATATTCCTCATGTGCTGATACGAGGGCCTAAAATATACACTTTATTAAACCAATGTTGTCATTGATTTGATATCTACATTTTAGTCTGACATCTCAAGGTACCGGAGAGGATAAGAAGCTATAATCGGTGACAATATGAATTGAGATAGATTTGATTTTTTTAGCTCTGAAAGCAAATTGATTACCCATTGTTGTACTACACGAGACTCGACATTACACACTGTCATGTATTGTAGTTCTCATAATAATCCAAGCAACACTGAGTAGGGGATAAGGGGTGAGTAAATTAACAGCAATGGTTTGGAGCGGAAAATATTGGAATAGTCATATAAAACGTATATTGAAAATAGTTTGTTGAAGATTACATAAAACCTGTTTTATTGTGCACCCACAGATTCATATGATATGATCCGGCTTATTTCGCAAGACAGAGGGAGGGAATAAAATCTGTATCTCTGCTAAGGAATCAGCTGAAGCTTTTAAAATCAAAAGAAACCCGACCCAGTAGTCTTGCATTCAAGCTGTATTAGACAAACTTTGCATATTTTATGATTAGTGATGTTCGCTCCTAAGGGTGGATAAGAAGGATTATTTGCACACGGTTTTGTCTAAATCAGAATAAGCAGAAAGTTTGAATGTTTTAAATAAGGCTGCTATCATATTCTTATCAATCCTGTTTTTTTTTCTCCGCTATTGGTTTTGAACAATTTTCTTTAAATTTACACCTGCATCTTAACAAAATATTTCTGGTTTAATATTGAACACCTTTTTAAAAGGTTGAATGTTTCCACCGCCCCGCGCAAAATTAAAACTTCAAAGTAAAAGGCTTGGAAAACAACAAAGTAACTTATAATAAAAGGAAACGAGGTAACCAAGTTCTTGTTACACTGTAAGTGAAGAGTCAGAAAAAAATGTAATCAAGAAGCTTTCCTTTTGCCTACTATCGTTTCTTTTGCCCAAGCATTATCGGGGCCACTATATTGCATTCTTTATTTAAAACAAGTCACCTTTTTCTGCTCTGCCAACCGCAAAACTCCCCTCCTCCACCCCTTACGAGTTTCTCGAGCCCAAATGATTGGTGATTTTTTTCTCAAAGTCTTATGAAAACTCCGATACCAAAAGCAACTAATCTTCTTAAGGCTGGTTTTCATTAGCGACGGAGTCGGAGTCGGAGTCGTAGTCGGAGTCGGAGTCGTAGTCGGAGTCGGAGTCGGAGTCGGAGTCGTAGTCGTAGTCGGAGTCGTAGTCGGAGTCGTAAGAGCGCTTATGACCCAGTGAAAATCGAAAAACGGAGTCGTAAGCGGAGTCATAAGCTCCACGGAATCGGAGTCGGAAGAATCAGAACGTTTCCATTTTCTTCCGATTCCGCTTATGACTCCGTCGCTTACGATCTAGTGAAAACTGCATTGTCGGAATCGGAAGCGGAAGCGGAAGAATAAATCAATCACAATGCTCGCTTCCAGGCCCGCGAAAGTTCAAATTTTGGCGTCAAAGACAACATGGCGGACGAAGAGCAACTTTGGCGCTTATTAATCATTATTTTGCGCAGGCAGAGACAATGCAGGAATAATATCGTTTGAAAAAGAAAGCAATTTTGGGTTCGTGATATCTATCGACGTCGAGCAGCCTAGGAAGAGTATGCTAACCTCATCAGCGAACTACGACTTGGTGATCGTGAATCGTACTTTCGGTAGGTTCAGTTCGAGTATTTTAACTTTTAATTTCGTAATTTTACCGTCAAGCTCACACGTTTAAATTTGTTGCGGCTATTTGTGCATTTTGGAAAGATGGAATCGAGGATTGTAAGAAAAATATTGTAAGAAGAAATTAGATGCTGGTCACTGTTAGGGGTCAAAGGGTTAATAACTAATGACTCAGCATTTTGCTTGTTATGTTGACACAATACATTTGTTTTAGTAATGGCTTTGTCTTAAATAAAAGCTACAAAAGGCTACAGCTTGATAGTTTTAAGAGCAGGATGAAGTATACATAGAGAAGTAAACTTTGTATTTAATAGGATTAATTCTCTATACTCAGTGATAGGATAATTTCATAAATGAATCGGACATCATTGTTAGTCAAATAATAAACACAAGCTTTCAGTTGTTATCTTTTAGGTAAAACCATACTTCTATTTATTTACTTCATTCTATTTCTGCCTTCAAGATACGAAGATTAAATTTTAAAATATATGCTTGTCTTAATAAACATATTTCCTTCAGAACTATGTTTCAGATTATATTCAGGGTTGTCATTATTTTGCTATATTATGAAATTTCGTGACAAGGTCTAACAAAACATTAGCAAGTTATGCTGTTACCCAATTAACTGTCAAGCAAGATCGTGTTCAAATTCAATAGCTTTTGTAAATTTCAGTCCTTTGCAAATCCTTCTCGATCATAGCGCTGCACGTAAAATATGGTCGTTACCCTTTGCTTTTTTACAGAATAAATCATTTGAAGCGGCGCAGTTTGCGTGACAACAACAATTGACTTGCCGCTGAAACTTTGAAGCACGCGACCATCATAAGGAATATTCTCGAAGTGCCGCTTCTTGCGAAAATTCTCTCCCTTGGTCAAAACCCTTGGTCAAACAGCGCATGATAGTTGATTCTCTTCAAACTAGCATCTAAAATCACCAACTATCATCCGTATGGTCAAACGACCAAAAAAAGCTCGTGATAGTTGATGATAGTTCGCCAGTAGTCGCGCGAGCAAAGTCACGGGAGCAGCTAGTTCCAGGCTCTTCCCGCGTAAAATGTGAACACAGACATGGCTTCGCGTGAGTCAAACAAACTTGTTGAAGTATGAATTTATCACGACGAAAGAGGGCGGCAGCTTGCTTACTACTAATCGATTTGTTGGAGGAATGTACGGAGGATGAATCTGGAGAGCGTTGGTGGAAGAGAGGACGGACAAGGGAATGGATTAAAAGTAGAAACGAAAGGGGGTTGTTGAAATTGGTGGAAGAATTGCGAGTGGAGGACACTGCTGCTTACAAGAAAATGTTACGAATGAACTTTGAAACATTTCAGGAAATATTGACTGCTATCGGGCCTGAGATTAAACCGGGCCATTTTAAATGAGCCCGCCGATTTTCGGGGAAAACAGCTGACCAAAAACTATCTTGAACTATCATACGCGTGGTCAAACGAGAAAAACTATCATTGACCATCGAGAAGAATTTGAAGAAGCTCAAAATGAATGATAGTTGGTGATAGTCAATGATAGTGCATGATAGTTGGTGGTCAAACGGAAGAGCGCGCCTCAACTATCATCGACTATCACCAACTATCATCGACTATCATCAACTATCATCGACTATCATGCGCCGTTTGACCAGGGCTTTAAATCTCGCTGGAAACTTTGCTTGTTGCTTGTGAGTTCCTCTAACACGGGATCAAAGTCTCATCCCATAGTTGGGGTTATTTTCTCTCTCTGTTTCATCCTCCATGCCGAAGTGCCTTAAACATAGTTTGTTTCATGTGCTCGCGCTGTTATTATTTGCCGCGACAGAGCTGAATAATGAAATGATACGTCAGCGGGTATGCGGTCAACAACGCGGGCTCAAGTGTCCTAGGTCTAAAATTTAGCGAAATTAGCGGAAAATAATAGGGGCTGACCTTTAAAACCGAGGAACTCTGTTTTCGTCGAAGGCACTTTCCTAATTCCAAAGGTTTAAAGGCCCATTTCCAACTGAGATGCCTTGCGCGCCCGGATCATTTTTCATAATGAAAAATACGCTATTTTTCTCATAGTTGCGGAATCGCTTTGATATCTTCTTCCATCTTACTAATTAGGGCTTTCAAAGTTCCATCTTGAATCATGTGCGAACAACAAATTATCGTAGTATCCATATCAGTAAATAGTTTTTAATTCTTACATGTATGACGGTGAAAAATGTCATTTGAAAAGTTGATGCCGCCGAAGAAGCGGTCTAGAGGAAGGTCGTGTCTGCCCGGCTCGGCAAAGGTTATTCGACTTCGAGAGTCTGTGTATGATTTATGGAGGGCGAGGAAAACAACCATGGTTTTCGGTAACACTACAGACAGTGCTTTTGCAGAAATGTTATTGCATTGTTTCTACGATGGAACTAGAGACTCCGGGGAGATTTTTTCGAGGTGAGAATAATTATTTGACTGATTTTTACTTGAGATCCTGAGATATGTATGTAAGCAATCTCATTTGTACAAGTCATTATTCTATAATTGACATGCGTAAAGTAAATCAGTTTTGGCCAATATTGGTTATTTCTTTGTATTTTATTTAGTGTTTGAAGCCGAACAATTTCCTTCAACATCAGGTAAGCTTTGTACAAGTTTTATACACAGACTCGATTTATGATTTTTCAGTCTCAAATACTTAGCTGCAAATTTGTCTCCTGTGTTCTTCACCAAATTTTTCTTTTTCTTTTTAATAGTGTTTGTGAATGACTATCAGAGTTCGCCATTTACAATAGCGCTATTCTAAAACAAAAACAAACGACTGCAAAGGATCTCGGATGGAAATGGGCCTTTAACATCTAATTACAGCTGACAATAAATAATCTTCGAATTCCAAAGAGGGAGCATCAAACTACTGCGAAACCACAATATTTATTCGAGTTCTACATATGCACTTATGTAACGCATGTGCAATGCGTGAGAAACTTCCTGGCAACGCGCAAAGTCTATCTTACATGCGTGCGACCGTTCAATAATTATTTTAGCTCGCTGCGTACCTGTCGATCGTGACGCTGTTTTAACGCGACCATTTTTCCAACTCCCGAGAAGGTTAAGTCAGCTAACATGTAATAATCCCACTATAATAACCTAAGCGAGGGGACTCTTGTTCGGGTCTCAAACACGTTGTTACGAGGATCGAATTAGTTTTACTGAATCTGTCACGCAATCCCAGACTTTTCTTCTGATTATCTATAATCTGTAATATTCCTGAAAGTTCTTTCATGTGACTCAGCAGTTTCCAAAAATAGTACAACTTGTAATACGCTATAAATAGTAATAGAACACCCTAGATACCTAAAGTAAATGTATAAAAGCTGGCTTGTGAGAAGTACAAAAAGGATTTGCCCGAGGGCTTACCCTCGTGGCTTGCTGACTGAACTTGTGGAGGCTATGATGTGACAAGGCTATGACCTTTTCACCTTGCGATACCCGGAGAGAAGAAAGAGATGAAAAGACGATAGCCGAGAGGGGAAGAAGATAAATAATACAGAGTTCACTATGAGGTCCTCCGGAAGAGTTTGTGTACACGAAAAGAAAGCCATGAATCAAGAAAGCCAAGCGCTGTGGTCTTCAGTCGGCGGAAGTTCGAATTGGAGGTTGATCAAGACCGTGAACACCTCTACGGCATAAAGGATAGTAAGCCTGCTTTATGAACTGCTTAACTTAATCTCTGACCTAAGTAGATTAAACAGTGTAAAACTAATTAAATAATAGTTAAAATGGGTAACTCCTTGTTGTTACATTTTTGTTGCGTGCCTTATATCGTACTCGGGAGTCTATTTTCAAATATGCTTTGTTAGCGGACATCTGTTAGTCATTCGTGCACGTAACAGCGTCTACTGAGAACTAAATCTCACCCCAATAATAAAAGGACCATTAGAACGTGCCCAGTTACGGGGGAAATTTTAAAATCGCACGATTGTGTTCTTTTTGTCCATTGCTCGCGTTTTTTTAGAGTTATATTAAGTTATCCATTTACTCCATTGGCTGAATGTCTTTTTAAATCTTATCTCGTACCTATATTTTGTGTTTTTTTTTTGTTCAATTTCTGAGGCTCTTGTCCTAATTAACTTAAAATAACCAAAACAGAAACTTCTAAGCCACTTAAAATGCCAAAATTTCTGATTAAAATTTACTTATTTAAATAAAATATTATCGATTAGCCGATTTGTTCAGCCATTACAGCCCTAGGTATTAAAAACAAGCAAAGGAGATAACCGATCAGAACTGATTAAGATAGGTTACTGGCGAATCTGGTATGTGCATGGGGAAACAGCTTCACCAAGGAAGGCAAGTTATGTATCAAATATTTCGAGTTTGTTCACAACAAAATTTAAATTGTTTAATAGTTCGATTCACATTCCAACATAACTAAGCGAGAATCATACAGAATGTGTAAAAAAGAAAGCCTAGCTAGCTTGCGAGAGCATGTGCTCCGAATCACGTGACTATGAACTGTCAATCATTTCTTACAGTATGGTGCTTTTCATCGAATGGCAGATTCATGAACATTCAGCTCTAAGTTCTGGCAAATACTCTGCAGCATGCTAAACTTTAGCTTCTTCAACGTGTCGTTCTTCACTATGGTACAGATATCAAACTGATCGAACACTATTGGGTGCTGAAGAGAGATGGATTCTATGGCCAAATTCCTTGCCATCGTGAGGTTGATTTCCTCCTCGCTGGCCTGAACATCGCAATCATCCGGTAGTTGTTTCCGATCCTTGGCACCGTCAGGTCCTTGGGCACGTCTCATCTCTCTTGCATCTACTTCCCCATCTAATTTTCTACCTGACGTTTGGCCAATATTGAATTTGGCATCAAGATATGCCTTTTGCTTGTCAATAAGCCTGTAGGCTTTCTTGGTTAACTTAAAATCCCAGTCTTATTACGGCAATCAGTTCGACGTTCACTTCCTGGAACTGATTGCAGAGTTGGTATGCTTCCCACACCTTTTTCCAATGCAGATTTCTATGCGATCTTGGCCAGGTGTAGAAAAGATCTCTTCTCTAAAGACTTTGTGAGCTTTTCTGAGGACAGCTGTTTCTCTAGGGCAGAATACCTTTGAAAAACTCTCACACACCCGTCTTTAGGGCAGGCAAATAGGCAAATGCTGCTGTTTCATCACCAGCAATCCCCTCATGCGTCTTAGAAACTTCAGGTTTCTCTGTAGTCTCCGACTCCGTCTGCGTGGGCTGGTTTTGGCTGAGCGATTTAAAACCACCTGTGGAAAATGTTGACCCCATCCAGCGATAACTACACTCTGAAAATAGAATGATGTTGTCGTCATCAAAAGATATCGTAAAAAAGACGTTTATTTAGACCCTTACGTGGCCTTTACATTTTGCCGCAAGTCTGTCTTCGGCACCTTTACCTCCCTGCGGGTCAGAAAAGTCAATTCCTATAACCTGGACTCCAGTAGATTCTGCAATGGCTGGACACGCTAGGATCGAACATGATGAATGATAGCAACCGGCGTTGTCTTGCCTGAAATATGCCTTCGTTCCTTCTACGTGTTCAGCTTTAGGGTCTTCAGAACTTCCTGCATGATAGCCACAACCTCAGGACCTCCTTGACTGCACGATTGGATTTCATGGGTGAATCCCTGCCATTCAAGGAGGCCATTTACGCGACGATAGATTTTCACACAAATAATTCTCGGAAAGTTCTTTAAAAAATATTAAGATAGTTTCCTCGACGGATTTTTATATTGTTCCTTCATCCAAGATTTTTAAAGCAGAAATAAAAGAATTTGAGGCGATTCTTTGTTTACCGGAACATGTTAAGCGTCACGGCTTAGGTCACGCAGAGGTCAATATAAAACTTGATAAATTGCATACGTTGTCTTTGCCATGAATGACCTTATCGTGTCCAAGTGATATATTTTGCTTAAGTCATAAACTGCGATAGGTGCTGTGCGCTCTTTGTTACATTACTGTCGAGATATATCAGTGGCATATATCGGAAGAAAATTACCTTTACGCTGTACTTTTGATCATCTCAGTTAATAGTCTCTCACCGTTAACTGTGGTGAAGTAATTTATTGCTCTTTGGACTATTTTCTCCATAAAGGTTTTGTGATCGATTTTAATTTGACTCCCCTTCGAGAAGACTTTTTTATTCAGTTCCGGCACAAACAATGTTCATATTTCCCATGCACTGCACCTTTTCGCGTGACCAAATGTAGTTATTTAAGCTAAGAGGAGTTGTCCACTACTGTGTATAAAACTCGAGTCCCGGAGTTGCCGAACAGAGCATTATGATGAGCTTGAACCATTTTTAAGGCTGACATCGTTCTAGACGGATTTTAAGGAAAATTTTAACAGTATTGCGTAACGGTCTAAGATCCCAAGTTCACGGTCTACCCGAGTATCAATTTGATCGTTAACAGAAAATTAAGAACGCCACAACCAGGGTTATTGCACAAAGTAAGAGATTTGAACAGCTCTCATAGACCTACTCTTGCTTCCTGTATCATTCAGAGCTCAATGAATGAATGAATGAAAAACTTTATTTAAGTGTTTATGTTTTTAGCTATAAGCTAATGGAGGACACTAAAAAATTTAAAAGTCACATACATTTACATATGTAGATGATAGTTATTTACAGTAGATAATTAAAAAGATTATAAAGTTATTTAGTTAAGTTTTTTGCTGTTATCTCGACAGTCAAAATCAATTAACAAAATTCTTAACCTAATTAACAAAAATCATTGATACGAGTGCAGGGTTAACTCATTTACTCTCTGAATGATTGACACGTGACTTCTTCATATAACTTCAAACCCTTCACTAAAGCTCACGAGTAATGAAATTGTGACATGTGAAAATGGGTAAACTAACTATCGAGGTTCAGTTGAGATTAGACATGCGCATGAAAGAAAGTACCATATCACAATCATTTACTTTGAAAAGCACTTGGAAGGAGTGTATCTGTGCTATTTTATTCAAAATGCAGTTGTATCTATCCTGTCAAGAGAGGTTTTCTCGACTCTTTAAATCCCCGTAGCTCTCAACAGTCTTTAAAATTTCTCCTAAGTGACGTCTATGGTATCAGTAAACAGCTTGAAAAATCTTTGTTGAGATTATAGACACGATTTAAAAAGTTACTGGAAAAACTTTTGACCCCTCTCTGCATTGTCTGCTAAAGGATTTCAATATTATGAGAGGTGACCTGTCTTATACCTCTCCATGGAACCGTTGAAAATGAGGTTCGAAACATAATTTTATTTTTAGAAAATATTAAGACCTTTGTAAATGAATAGTCAATTAGTGGGCAATAAATATTATATATCTGACAAACCTTTTGTTGTAAGATCATGCGTTAATTAATTAAATAAACATATTGAAAAAAATTCTCTTTCATGGTATATAGATCAAAGCGAGTTTGACAATGAACAATGATCTTCTGAATTATGGTCGAATATGGGCCTGCGATATTGCGCATGGGAAGCCAACATTTTACTCCGCTTAGTGATTGAGTTCTCAGATATATTGCGTTGCTAAGGTGACTCAATGGAATATTTTATTTATTTAGTTATTTATTTATTTATATATTTATCAACAATATTTTAGCAGAGATACCCAGTTCAGCATATGCTGGCTTAAATGGTTTAAATGGGGCTCTGCGTACCCACCCATCCCACACCAGGGGAGGACATCCATCTCACAGTAATCTCGTGCGCGGAAATTAACATCTCCTACCCCTAACAGTCATGACGGACAAATTTCAAGAATCAGCAAAATGTTTTATTGTAGGATTGCTGATTTGAGCAAGCAAGAGGCTCCAACTGATATTTTGGTAAGGATGGGTGTCAATCAGCCACAGTTTAAAAACCAGGCGTCAGTGTATTATGAAGCACGATAGAGCTGCAGGCGGTTTGGATTCTCCATTCTATTAGCTCAAGTCGCTTCTGTACGAATTTGCTGCTGGATAAATCGCGATCTAAAAGTGCGAGAAACACTTGCACAAATGTAATTAAATGAAAAACTCTGATCTTGGAAGCCCGGTCTAACTAAGACGTCAATGGATGTTACTTTCAGGTTATATTCGTAGGGTACCCAAACTAAATTATTTGTCAGAGAGCGATCAAGAACTAGCGATTATTCAAATACAACTGAATCCGTTCACCTGAAATGTTTCGCCTTTACATATCGAGCTCTCATCGGAATGTGACTGTCAGGTTATATTTGTGAAATTCTGCGTGAGACTGTTTCAGTCTCTCCCACGTCGCAGCGATAAATAAAGAGTTATTTGTGTCGGTTGGTACTTACAGTGTCCAGAGCCCTGTAGTCCTGTTGAAAACTCCCAGGGGTAAGTTCTGTAACTGATTATTCGACAAGTCCCTGTTAACAAGAAGTGATTACGTCAGATAGTTAGATTTGCACTGTTAAACAGCGTGTAGAGCCTTTTTGGACTCTTAGAAAAAACTTTGGTCGATGAGGTTTGAAGGGAGGTTTTTTCGATGAATATGAAGTGGGACACTCCATTCGATTAGCCATGATAAAACTCTTTCGCAGAAGTATTTTTAGAGAGCTAATTCAAGATTTTTCTAGATGATGCTACAAAAGTTAATAGTTTAACCGGCTCTCGATTACCCTCCTCCACTGCCCTTAACTCATGATCGACGACCTTTTTGAATAATTACGTAAATAAGTAGGTCGACAATGTGGTAGAAATCATAGTCCACTTCAAAGCCATTCCCTCCTCTGTGAAATATTTAATTGCCGCCACTTTCGCTAGAATGGTTACAATCGCATTGTTACTGAACATTTACGTCGCTGATAATGAAAGTAAAGCAATATTATATAAGGCTTACCAAACACTCAAAAACGGAGTATTAGATAAATGGGAGCTTTTCACACATTGTTCTATTGAGTTGTGTCCATTTTCTCTTATGAGGGTCACTTTATTTATTCATATAATATGAATATACCTAACGTGAACAGCTGATTCTGAATGGTCTACGCAAGTTAGTTATTAAATCAACTGAAACATCACACTTTCTATCGGTTTACTGGCGTAATAACCCACGCCGAGGTGTAACAAGTCGCAATGGGGCTTAAGTCAGCGGCCAAAATGAAAGAAAACCTATGCTCTATTACTTTTTAGATTTTCTTAGCCTTTGCTAGTCTTCAAAAGTGAAACAGTCAAGGCGAACAAATTCTTAGAACCGGAGAGTCTTTTTTTTTTTTATAGGATTGCTGGTTTGAGTAGATAAGAGACTCCAACTAATACTTCGGTAAGGACAGGTGTCAATCAGCCACAATCTTTAAAAAAAAAAAAAAAAAAACAGACAACGAAGTTACGGCGGTTTGGTCGATTTTTTTTTTTATGGATTTCTCTCGCCTTGAGATACATAAGCAAGGATGGGCCCTAACGTTACCAAACATCGGTAAAGGAGGCTCGAAAGGGTTTTATTGACCCCCCGGAGAATGGATTCTAAGATACACGCAAGCAAATTACTCGCGAGAGAAATAAGCGATGGCGCGCGCGATTAGATCTGCGGGCGAGTTGTAAACAAATATGTCAGCCATGGCCTCTGTTGTTGCCTGGGGATGTGGTTGTTTGAGCAACAAAAATGGAAAGTTTACTTCTTGAAAGCAGGTAGGAAAACAGAAGTTTGTGTTTAGAAGAGTCGTAACTGACTTAAACAATGACCAAAAGTCATTTGAAAAATCTTATTTCATTCCAGAACTAAGAAAAAGCAGTTGTTATTGTATCAGTTTTCGACTAAATCTTCGAATTTATGCCATATGTTCTTTTCAGCCAAAATTATAGGGTCGGAAAGTAATAGTTAACTTGCCAAGTTAATCATTAACAGTCATTTAACTGACAACTGACACATGGCCGAAATTTGAACTGACAACTGACATTTCTACCCCCTCCCCCCCCCACCCCCCCTCCATTTAGACCCTCTTAAATGGCGTACTCTGATCTTTCAAACCCGGTCTAACATTTAAAAAGTGTCATAGTCACGTTATTTTCGTACGGCACCCGAACTTAATTCTTCCTGAGATATCGATCAAGATGGGACAGGAATTAACTGGACTTAGTGCAATAACTAGAGATTATTCCAATACAACTGAATTCACCTTTTTTTTCTTTTAACCATCGGACTACCATCATGCATTAAAGTAACTTACGAAATTCATAGTCGTCGATTTAATTTTCTATTCACTCTAACAGCATTTATTTGGCATTAGGTCCAATTTTAACATCAAAAGTGAAATCAAGAAAGTCGTCGAAGCTCCTTGTCGCATTGCAAGTGTTCACCAGCAGGTACCTTATCGTGTCCAAGTGATATATTTTGCTTAAGCCATAAATTGCGATAAGGTGCTGTGCGCTCTTTGTTACATTGCTGTAGAGATATATCAGTGGCATATATTGGAAGAAAATTACCTTTACGCTGTACTTTTGATCATCTCAGTTAATAGTCTCTCACCTTTAACTGTGGTGAAGTAATTTTTTGCTCTTTGGACTATTTTCTTCATAAAGGTCTTGTGATCGATTTTAATTTGACTCCCCTTCGAGAAGACTTTTTTATTCATTTCCGGCACAAACAATGTTCATATTTCCCATACAATGCACCTTTTCGCGTGACCAAATGTAGTTATTTAAGCTAAGAGGAGTTGTCCACTACTGTGTATAAAACTCGAGTCCTGGAGTTGCCGAACAGAGCATTATGATGAGCTTGAACCATTTTTAAGGCTGACATCGTTCTAGACGGATTTTAAGGGAAAATTTCAACAGTATTGCGTAACGGTCTAAGATCCCAAGTTCACGGTCTACCCGAGTATCAATTTGATCGTTAACAGAAAATTGAGAACGCCACAACCAGGGTAATTGCACAAAGTAAGAGATTTGAACAGCTCTCATAGACTTACTCTTGCTTCCTGTATCATTCAGAGCTCAATGAATGAATGAATGAAAAACTTTATTTAAGTGTCTATGTTTTTAGCTATAAGCTAATGGGGGACACTAAAAAATTTAAAAGTCACATACATTTACCTATGTAGATGATAGTTATTTACAGTAGATAATTAAAAAGATCATAAAGCTATTTAGTTAAGTTTTAAATTTCAACGAGAGTTGAAAGGTCGACTTTTCTTAAGTTCTTTTTTAACGAATTTAGAGTTTCTATCGTTCTTAGGTGTCTTGGTAGCTTCGACCAGATGAGAGGTCCCATATATTTAATAGAATTCCTACCAAATCTTACAGTTTCCAATCTTGGCAGTTCAAAGTCACTGTTCCGTAAATTATATTGAGTGTTCTTTATATTAAGTCAGAAATATTCTCAGGTACGAGACTGTGCTTAACTTTAAACATCAAAGTGGCAATGTCTTGTAGGTGCCGATTGTTCAACGGCGGTAGTTTGGCGCGACTTAGCAGTTCTTGATAGGACGTTGATCAATTTAAAATCTGTTCTTTCTATTTTGAAGTCGTTAAACAATCTAAGATCTGTTATCTCTATAACCTGCCTCCAACTATGCTCTTTGCTAATCTACACAATCATTTCTGTTCGTTTCCCGATTACCTGCTCTAGACTCGGGGGATCGCGCTTTTGCTCATGCTGCTCCTGCCTTATGACACTCGTTGCCGTACATTACCCACCAGATCCTTTAGCCGCGTAGCTACTTTTAAGAAAGAACTCAAAACGTTTTTTTTTTAGGAAAGCTTTGGTTTCTAGTTTTTGATAAATGATAAGGTACTTTTAAACATGCGCATAGTTTTTAGCGTTATTTAAATGGTTTTCTTTTTTTTGCTTATTTTATTAATTTTATTGAAGAACCCATTTAATTATGATACGGGCAGAACAAATTTAAAGTTCATCACTTTAGTCACTTCTCGCTTATTTTCCTTCTTCTTTTTCTTTCCTTTTAATGGATTCATCGATGCGCTAATTGACATGTGCCTTGTATAGGGGTGGTTGTCTGCATTTTTATAATTTGTCGATTAGTTACACCGCCCATAAATTACTTTTGATACCGCATGAGTTCACTTCCACTTAAGTGCCATTCCTAGTCTGTTACAATGCTGATGACATGGCTAAAACTGCAAAGCTGACCTCGGACACTTTTTGTTGTTCTGGATATTGTCTATCCGATACCTTAATGTACATCTATTTGTGAAAACACCGTTTCACAGGAGCGGTTTTGGAAACTGCTCGCTCCGAGGATCGGCAATGTCGATAGCGTCATGTCTTGTACAATGTAGGAATAGTTTTGTTGTGCCGTTACCATGCTTATCACCCTTTTTCCCTTTGTGTAGCTCTGTAATTCAATGTGCTTAGTTCCTTATATGCCAAAATTCATTCCAGATTCCAGATTGTTGGATTTTGAGACCTTCAGGATGTTGATACAACCATTTTACACAATGAACCACACGCTTCTGTTTGCAAGCTGAATATTTCGTTCATAGCGAAATAGATTCCGTCGAAGTTAAGAGGAAACAATCAAATGTGAAGAAAGGTATGTCATGTGTGTGATTGATACTTCCCAATTTGGACATACCATGTGTTTAGTGATCGTGCGTAGAATGTGAGTGAATCTGTAGTAAAAGAAGACCTTAAGATTGAGACAAGAAAATGAGGGGTACTTTCCTATAAGTCGCCGTGCAGGTGAATTTAAATTTCGTCAAAGAACAATGATTAGAATCAAATCGTGCTAACCAACGGCTCATGATTGTTGACACTTAGCCCAGCGTAAACTGAGAGTTGTACGTGAAAGTTATAAATCTCCTCAGTATCGCTTAGCCGTTCCTCTGTCAGACCCTTGTGATGTTGCTTTTGGTGTGCCGAAAGGTTCAATCCTTGGACCATTGTTGTTTGTGCTGGTTATCAATGATTTACCTACTGCTATCAGTAAATGTAATATATTATTATACGCTGATGATGCTGTTGTTTTTGCAGCAGGCAAGGACATTAAAATCTTGGAGGAGATTTTGAATGCAGAACTAGATGAAGTGAATAAATGGACTCAGTAATTTTCTTTTGATCAACAAAAGAAAAACAGAATTTGGAATTTTTGGGACTTATGCTAGGCTTTCTAACGCTACTGACGCAGCAATTGTCAAAATAAGTTATTATGAATTCAATAGAGTTTATGATTTTAAGTATTTAGGCATTCTTCTTGACGATAGTCTTAGGTGGAAAGACCATGTTCGTTATGTTATTTCTAAGGTCGGTAAAAGAGTTGGTGCCTTAAGGCGCCTTAGAAGGAATATCACTATACATGCAGCTCTTGAGATGTATAATTCATTAATTTTGCCCATTTTTGATTATTGCGATGTTGTTTGGTCCAGCTGCAATAAAGCAGATATGGAAAGTCTTGAATCTTTGCAAAGGCGGGCCTCGAAAATTATAATTAAATCTAAATGGGGTACAACATCAACCGACTATCTTAATTTTCAGAGTTTAGAAGATCGCCGTAACGCTCGTATTTTAGGTTTAGTGAAGAGGTGTTTAAGTAATAATGTACCACAGTTTTTAAAAATTATTTTAAGTTGAATAAGGAAGTCATTTTAAGAGAAACAAGAAGAAGCAATTTTATATACTTACCTTCAGTAAGAACTGAGACCGCCAAGAAAATTTTTTATTATAATGGCTCAGTTGTGTATAATAATTATTTATTAAATAGGAATCATTTTTAATTGTTATACTGTACTATTTTAACTTAGTTACTTAGTTTCTTATAATTTATTTTTAAAACTTTTTGTTAGCTTTTAACTTAGGGCTCCTATTGATAACAGATATACCTTTAAGTATCGTGAAGGGACTACCCTAGTTAAATAAAGGTTTACAACAACAATATGTAATAGTTTGAATTATATGGGTTGTCTCAGTTTCTTAAACTTTTAGTCATTTTGGTAACATCAATCATCTCCAATTACCATGTACATTATCGCATTGGTGTCACGCTGTATTTCTCCGTAAGTTTTTCATCAGTCGCGCTCCAAAAAAGACGAGAATAGGACATATTTCGACATTTCTTCACAATTATGTACAGAAATATCAACATTCTGTTAGCGTTCTGTTAACATTCTTTACCTCTTGAGGGAATTGTTTGTACCGTTCTCAAGAAGTGTTTCATAAATTAGGCTTTCCTCAAAATGCCAGGGTGTGACAGTCAAAATCAATGAACAAAATTCTTAACAATTGAGCTAACAAACAAACTGGGAACAGGCCGTTAAGTTGGTTCGTAATAAACCCGTGATGATAAATCAGAAACAATGAGTATATGAAATTCATATATTCTGGCCTGCTCCCAGTTTGCTTGTTAGCTCAATTGGTAGAGCGGTGCACTAGTATCGCAGAGGTCAGTGGTTCGAATCCCGTACAGGCCTGATTTTTTTCAGGCCTGATTTTCGCTATTGCATAAATGGTGCTCTCTACTGCGAGGATCGTGCATCATACGTATCTCATACCGCAGTTCAAAATATTTGAACTTCATATATTCATTGTATCTGATTTATCATCAGGGGTTTCTTACGAAGCAACTTAACGGCCTGCTCCCAGTTTGCTTTTTAGTTCAATTGGTAGAGCGCTGAACTACTATCGCAGAGGTAAGTGGTTCGAGTCCAGTACAGGCCTGATTTTTTCAGGCCTGATTTTCGCTATTGCATAAATGGCGCTCTCTACTGCGAGGATCGTGCATCATACGTAAAATTCTTAACCTAATTAACAAAAATCATTCATAAGAGTGCAGTGTTAACTCATTTACTCTCTGAATGATTGACACGCGACTTCTTCATATAATTTCAAACCCTTCACAAAAGCTCACGAGTACTGAAATTGCAACATATGAAAATGGCTAAAGTAGCTATGGGGGTTCAGTTGTGATTAGACATCGACATGACAAAAAGTCCCATATCACAATTATTTGCCTTGAATAGCACTTTAAAGGTGTGTGTGCTCTCTTATTCAAAATGCAGATATATCTACTCTGTTGAGAGAGGTTTTTTCGACTCTGTAAATCCTTGTGGCTCCGAACAGCCTCGACAATTTTTCCTGGGTTATGCATATGGAATTAGTTAAAAGCTTGAAAAGATTGTTGTTGAGATCATGGACAAGATTTAGAAGTTAAAGAAAAACTTTTGACCCCTCTCTTTATTGTCTGCCAAAGGATCTCAACATTATGACAGATGACCTGTCTTATATCTCCCCTCAGAACCGTTAAAAATGAGGTTCACACAAAATGTTATTTTTAGAAATAAAAATGTTAAAGTGCACATAAACCCAAAATTTTTTTTCGCTTAACGAAATAAGCTTATTTTTTGGAGTATTTCTGTCCAAAAATTTTTTAATTTCCTCAAATCTTTAATTTCCTGTGCCCATTCAAAATACGGAAAATCGGCCGCCATCTTGCCCCACGACCGAGTTTAAAGAGAAATGGCTATAGCGGGTAATGTCGCATGATTTTGTTCTATCCAAATTTACACCCCAATGTAATATTTGGGGAGAAAATTGTGGCTGAAAAGAATAAATGCTTTTACCTGGAGTTTGATATGATATAATTAATAAATTAATTTCAAATGTCCTGTGCTTGCTTCTCTCGGTTCTGTGTCGATTGTGTCCACAGACCAGCAACCTGCCAATAACCGGAGAAATCGGCTACCAACGTGATAAAAACTTTCACACATGCTTGGTATGAACAGATGTTATAAGTGTTGCTTCTAGTAAATTGTCAATCGTTTTTATAAAAAATATATCACTGACTGCGAGAAGCTGAACACACTAATCCCTGTTTTTTGTTAAAAATAATTTTCACATGAAGAGCAAGGCTCAGTGCGATGTCTATATAGTGTATCAGACACTGCTTGACATGTCATCAAACTAGGTACTATCTTTCACTGATTTAGTTATGAATTGTAAGTGCGTCAAGCACGACAAAATTGAATGTCAGAGATATTATAAGCTTTGATTGTTACACTATAACAACGCCGTTAGAACTTGATATAGGAACTAAAGGAAGTTTGTATCTGTAGAGCATATTCTACACTTTCAGCAACTGAATGAGACATGTTTTACATAATTCTACTGCGAAACACATTGACAATCCCTAATCCCGTCCGACAGTTTTTCTACGAGGATCTGCTTTTTGTCTCTCAGTTTTACAGGGATCTCAAAATGACTACAGATGGCTCGCAACAAAACCACATTGAATTTCTGAAGTGTGTTACTGTGGTAACGTTCACAGAGGTCATACGTGTCGTAGCAGATTGGATGCGAGACTTTGATCTCTTTTTAACTTTGTCTACCAGATCTTGTCTCTCAGAATTCTCCTGGACGCATTGGACCTCTTCCTGCTCGTCCAACGATATCCCGATCACACTATGATCTTTGCGTCGCATTGCTGCTAGCCAGGAGAAAAAGCTCTGAACTTGGCTCTTTGTCAGCCATTGTTCTCCAGTGAACAAACGTGCATTTGACTCATTTTTCGCATTTCGCATGTCCACTGCAACTTGGCCGGGGTCTACCTTTCGCCCAGTTCTTTCTCTAAGTGTAAACCGTGCTGTTAGGTATTCTTTTACATTCTTTGAAAATCTAACACTGCTCCTCGGTTTGACTACGGCCCATCCTGTTCGTAGAGGCGAGTGGCGCGAAGTATCCCCAGGAAAAGTGAGTGGTGTACTGGAATCTGACGAACAGCTCAAACACTCGATACCAGCGGTATCTATCGACGAGAATTTAAGGACCCAGTCCATTTTCATTGCATCATACTGGCTTAACCTGCTGACTGTATGCTTTCCAACGTCCGGGTGCAGCTCTAGTTGCAAAATCGTTTCCAACACTTCAACACATCCAAGCACAAAGCACTCAAACAATGGCGTTGTACTCTCTGTTTCCTTGCTGTCCTTTGAACCACGCTTGACCACACGCTTTTTACGAGGATCATAAAACCCTTGAGATTCTATGTCTTGAAGGGACGTTTGACCTTGGTGCTTGATATAAATAACGTCATATGGAATATACTTCCCTTTACCGATGCCATAACATCTCCAAACTCTATCTCAGACCGGTATCTCCATATTCGAAGTTGTGGAAGCTACTAAAATGCTCAGTCTCATTTATAAAGAGACTTCTTTGATTCGTCGACTATGCTAACTGCACTGGTTGTTCCCTGCACTGGGTGTTACGTCAAGGCATCTCTCATGTCCACGGCAGCTAGAACATCGTGCCCTTCGTTGCAGTAAGGACGAATAGAAGACCTCATAAGGCAGAGGATAGGATCACAAATGTTTTCACCAGACTGCGACTCCGAGTACTGGTAACTATGAACTTCAACCCCAACTCCTTTTGCGACATCTCTCACAGCTGTTACTATGGAGCTGTTGTGATAGCAACCGGCTTCATCTGACCTCAGATGGACTTTTTGCATTCTGACACTTATCGCACCTCAATATATGAGTACATCTTATCTTGATTTAAACCGTGCTCCACATTTCAGGACAATACCTGATTGGTAAGCTAGAATTTACATAAGAATCATATTTACGGGAATCTGTTGGAATGAGTTGTGCAAAGATAGTATTAATTTC
The DNA here is from genome assembly GCF_964205215.1 of Stylophora pistillata. Taxonomy (NCBI): domain Eukaryota; kingdom Metazoa; phylum Cnidaria; class Anthozoa; order Scleractinia; family Pocilloporidae; genus Stylophora; species Stylophora pistillata. The sequence goes on from NC_142520.1 coordinate 23,230,240, forward strand.
CCTTGACATGTCGAGATGAACTGCATTTCTAGTATTTAGCTGCTTTTTCCGGCCGCTGTGCAGCGGGTACTGGCAAGTGCGACGTGGTCGCCAGTTTTTACCCATGTTTTCTCTATGCTTTTCGCATATCCAAAATTGTTCAAGTTGATCATGATCAGGGGAAAGGTAGTGTGGCAACCCTGACCTGTTAACGATAAGCTCATATTCTTGTACCTTTCCTCTGAGCTGACCTATGTGATATGCTTGTAGATGATCACTGATGTCACCTGTACATTCTGAAAGCTTTATCATCCTCGCTGAAGACTCGCTACAGACTGACGCCTTTCTAGTTTCGAAAAAGCACTTGCATGCCATACAACACTTGCAGGCCTTCCAAAAAAAAATAAAGGGCCAGCGGGTTCACCCGCAATGGTTAATGCGGACCTCTATGAAAATGGAACCACGGCTGTGTTCCATAGCGCTATTATTCAGCTTTATATACCAAATTTTTAGCCCCCAAACCTCGGCATATAGACTTTTGGAGTTCTATGGCTGATTCTTGAGGAGAATGCAGCAGCGATCCAAAGATTCAACAGGACATTAAGCGCGAAACATGGCTTTAGTTTTCGAGTTTAGTTCGCAACAACTAGTTAAAGAAGAGTGTCGATTGATGCCGACCGCTGAAGTTTGGAGTTATTAGCTGGGGTTATCATTAAGTTCACTAGTTTGGGGCGCGAGGAACATCTGAAATTTCACATAAACCCAAGATGCGCAGAAGGTAAGCCGTATTTATAACGAAGTCTGCTCCAGTGGTTCGATTTTAGTGTAGGTGAAAAAATCGCGAATACTCGTGCATGTGCTAATTCAAACGGTCATAGCTTTTAAAAAATCGAAAACGTACAGGAGGTTTTTACACGTTTTTGCCTATAATGGTCTAAAATTCACGGCTGTGTAGGCTAGAGTTGTCAACCAAGTCCCAAATCCCAAAACGTAACGTCTAAATAAAGGTTATTTACGACCTTCGGCCGATGACGACTTAGAGTGGTCAGAATATGTTAAAATTCGCCTTTTCAAATATATTGAGAGCAAAAATTCTAATTCTCGTGACAAACTAGAAAGGTTTTTAAGCAATCTGATATAAATTCGGTAGCTTAACTATGCGAATCAAATATTCTTCAATGTCACAAAACATGCCTTTCTTTCAATTTCCGAGGTGTTGCGACGGTCTCTACGGACTGGGAAATAATTAGGGCCCCTACCGCAGTCAGAAAATTATTTCGAATCAAACGAAACCTAATTTAGTTCTTTCCTAAATAAAGTCTTTCTGTTGACAGAGTTTCTGGCACAATTATCTTTGACGCGAAATTGACCGGGTGGAAATAAGATTGACAGCCTCTTAAGTCTAAAGCTCGTCAAACACGACTATTAATGATTCAGTCACGATTAATAGCCGTACTTTCAACGATTGTTAATCGTAATAGAACACTCTTTGCGACTAATGATGGCAAGAAAAGCCCTTTGCGATTAACAATCTTAATTTTAGGACTTGACGCCAAATAATCGTTGAACTTTTCTCTCCGCAAATTAATTTTTAATCTTAATTGTTAAGTTTAACATCATGTCTACTGTTGCGTGCGCACTCTGTTTAAGTTTCTTCATCACATTTATCGCAGTGATTGTTATTTGAAACATTCAGTTAACTTGAAGTAATTTAGTTTTTCAGTTGTTCACCCGTAATTGCTCACCCTTTTTTTTGCTGCATATATACCTTAAATATATGAACGTCATATATACCATAATTATATGAACGTCATATATACAGTGTATCTGATATATACCTTAGTTATGGAGGCAGTCAAGGCATAAGTTTTGAGTTAATTAAACAGGCTTTACTAAAGTTAATTTGTTTTGTTTTGTCTTAAACACTGAGGCCGAGAGCCAACGTAGCTCCTTTGTACTTTAGATCAAATTGTGTAATTAAAAACGGATCTTCCTCTGTATTAGCTCTTTTGTCTTCTGTTCGAGGAGCAATGGCTACTCTTTGTACAACGGGTGGCCCTATCTAAATAGGGGTTTAAAGCAGAGTTTGTTTCAACTCTTTTAGAGCCGTGACCTCATTGCGTTGCAAAGTATTTTTTGGCTTAGATACAGTCTGCAAGTTGTGTTATGACAATTTTCCAAGTAGCTCTGAATGGCGATAGAAGACTGAACCGGTGGCATTCAGTTAGATATGAAATGGAAGTGGTTCTTTGTTTTGTCCGAGAAAGGTGTAACGGAGGCGCATTTGTCTTGCGAATAAATCTAGCAAAGTTGACCTGAATTTACATTCGTTTGTCACGGGTGTTGAGATGAATTTGAGACCCTTTGATCGCACGCTGACTTGGCTGTCAGATGGTTGATAGTTTGAGAGGTTTTTTAAGAAATTTTCATTTTCTCGGTTATTTGGCGTCAAGCTTGCATTTTAAAGTGTTTGTATGCTCTGTGTGTCTTAAGCTGTTTGTTCTACTTTCTCTGATATTGAAGCCAGCTTTTTTTACAGTCAGAGCTCACAATTATATTTTTCATCTCTTTTGTATAAAAGTGAGTTCTTTAAGGTCAGAAATCTCATTCCTCTACTTAGCTATGTTATCATTGTTATTTACAATGTTCACCGAGTTCTTTCCTTTGTGTAAGGTATTCTTCCAGAGAGTTGTTAACGGCGGATAATGATCAACTCACATATATAGGTGACAAAACCCGTGGAGGTTTGTAGCTTCCCTTTCGTCGAGATCGCACTGAGGACGGTTTTTCTTGTCCCTTTTTTGAACGGTAGGCATTGAACCCGACAGAATTCTTCGCCTAGATCCTTCAAATTACACAGATCTCTCGAAACAGTCCTCCGAGAAGTGTTTGGAGCAGATCCCAAATATTCCTGCAGGATGAAAGTTTACTCGGCGAGTTCGTGCAAATCGCATCCGTCTTTCCTGCTCTGACCTATTTGCAAGGCTCCGGTGCAGAGAAATACCTGCAGCATGGTCTGCACGATTACTTCAGCTTTGAATTACGCATCGACGCCTCGTCATTTTTGTTTAGTTTTTGTAAGAATAGAGTAAAGTACTCTGTTGTGTTTGCTTGACATTTTGCCATGTGAGATTTTCGCGTTGAGCCTTTGACGTCACCTCCTCTGAGTCCTGCGATCAACTTCCGGAACATGGTCAAACAATGGCGGACGCAAAATCGCGAATTTAACGGCCCGAAAAAAGATAGTTCTGGTGCTCGGTCTAGACTGAAATTTAGCAGAGTATGCGAAGGAGACAGACTAAACACAAAAATGAAAAAAAATGATGTACGAAAGTTTTCATGTCAGGGCCACTTTAAATATCAAGCCGTACCTTTCGCCACTGAAAAGCACATCTAGTCATTTCTTACCACGAAATGCATAGCGATAGGTAGCCTTTTAACTGCATGCATTTTACTTTGGTGGATCCAAACTTTTTATTCCCTGCTCTTGAGAATGAGACGTCCCCTAACCCATCAAGCCCGGTTATTGATGTAAAGATATCTGATTAAATAATAAAGTTGAGAGGGTGCCATGGTTTCTTTACTCTCAAACCATCTCTAGCCTCGTTTTGTTCGCCAATGATAACGAGGTAAATTTTAGCTGGAAGAAATGTGCGTTCGAGCTATGCAAATGGCGAAATGGCAAGAACGTGGTGGGCAAAGCTTTGACTCAGGACCCTTAAGACTTCTGACTTAGGATTTTAAACCAATCAGAGTCAGCTTTTAATGAAATTAAAAGGTGCTCTAGTTTAGTCATGGAGTAAAGACCCAATCAATAAGTGCATAATGATTATTAATAGTTATGTGAATATTCACATCAGCATAACTGTTTTGACTCTTGCAGCTTGCTTGTGTTCTGTCGTTCGTTTGTGGAAAGTCTTACCAGTCTAGCTGTTAATGAAGTAAGACGATTGAAGATGTGATATCGTGAACAAGTTATGCATAGGGCTTGATTTTCATTGGCTCTAATGGTTCGAATCAGGAATCATTTCTGTATTGTCATCGGTTTCTGTGCCACGTTGATATTACTTAAGGGCTATGGGGTGTCCTAGGAGAGTAAATAGGCACAGGTGCAAGAGGGTAGAGATATGTCTAGTTCTGGACAGGAAAAAAGCGAAACGCATTCAACCAGCGAACCAGATATATCCTGGTGCGGAACTGAGTACTGTACTATATCTAAACATCATTTAAAAGGTTATATGAAGTCCCTTAATGCGGCTAGAGCTGCATAGAGCTGGAGCTCGCACAATCCATGAAATATTAACTTATGAATGTGTTACTTACAGGTAATCTAACTTGGAGTTGTAATTGAAGACTCCAGGTGGTAGCTCCTTAATTTGGTTATCATTCAAGGACCTAAGAAATGGAGATAGCCTATTATCAGATCTCTCCTCGATTCCAAGAGTTACTCGATGCCATTTAGTCCTTTTCACCATTTTTTGTAAAAATTAAGTTAGATAACTTAAACTGGGTATGGGTCAAAGTACCATTTGAAGAGTGTGGCGAATTCTCTTACTGGACAAAAATGAAGCAAATTAGTTATCACATTCAGTGCATCTGATCAAGATTTTGTTCTTAATATTTCCCCCCACCAAGTTTAGGTTTTCCAAACTTCTGAACGATATTCCAGACAGAACCCTGCTTTACTTAATTGGAAATTGCTAAACTCAATCCTAAAAAAAAAACATTGTTTCACTGCAAACTTATCTCTTTTGGAATGACGTTACTTTGTCAAAGAAAGAAAAAAGGGGGAAATCAGTGAGACATTCTTCCTTTTTAGGATTGAGTATGGAAATTTCCAATTGATTAACGCCGGACTAGAGGAGTCCGATGCATGTTATCCATGCCTGAAATAATTTTAATACATCCATTACCGCCGCCCGTTTCATCTGTCACTTGCTCACAAACATACGTTTCAGCTTCGCAAAAGGCTGTTATTGGGAAGCATTTGTGGTAATTTGACCTATTTAGCTGTTTGTTTGCAATTGTATTCGGTCAAACTTTATTCTGTTTAAACGCTATCCGAATTTAACATATTGATTTGCATTATCATAGAGAAGAAACGTTAGTCAAGTGTCGCACAATATCGAAAGCATGTGCTGAACCTCTTCGAAAAGCGAAAGAAAAGAAAAACGTCCTTGGTAAACATAGTTTTTAAATAGAAAGGAAGTTCACTGAGAACTTAAACCCGAGAAGACTTCAAATATGTGACGTACCTAAAAAGCCATGTGCGAAGAAATAATGAATTCTAAATTTTTTAACGTAATGGCGGCCGTCCATAAAAAGTTTTGCTTAAACTTTCTTTCGAAAGGAGTACGATCAATAAAAACATTTGCTGTCAGATGCAGTTATTGACCATACAATGCACGATTATTAAGTCTAAAGCTCGTCAAACTCGACTGTTGATGATTCAGTCACAATTAATAGCCCTACTTTCCGCAATTACTAATTGTAATAGAACACGCTTTGCGACAAATAATATCAAGAGAAGCCCTTTGCAATTAATAATCTTAGTCTCAGGACTTTACGCCAAATAATCGTTGAATTTTCCTCTCTGCAAATCAATTTTTTTTGATTTTCATTGTTAAGTTGAACATCATGTCTAATGTTGCGTGCGCACTCTGTTTAAGTTTCTGCATCGCACTTATCGTAGTGATTGTCATGTCAAACTTTAAATTAAAGACGCTTAATTTAGTTTTTCAGTTGTTCAGTTCAGTTTCAACCAGGCTTAATAGTTATTGTAATTGCTCACACGATTTATGCCTTATATATACCTTAGTTACGGAGGCAGTCAAGGTATAAGTTTTAAGTTGATTTAAGAGGCTTTATTAACAGTTAATTTTTTTTGCTTGTCTTAAACACTTGTAAGGCCGATTGCAAACGTAGCATCTTTGTACTTTACATCAAATTGTGTGATTAAATACGGATTTTCCTCTTTATTAGGTCTTTGGTCTTCTGATCGAGAAACAATGGCTACTTTTTGTGCAATGGGTGGCCCTATTTAAATTAAATATCAAGCAGTACTTTTCGTCACTAAGAAACACATCGAATCATTTCTTACCACGAGATGCTTAGCGATGGGTGGCCTTTTAACTGGTGGCATTTTACTTTGGTGGATCCAAACTTTTTATTCCCTGCTCTTGAGAATGCTAAGTCCCCTAACCCATCAAGCCTGGTTATCGGCGTAAAGATATATGATTAAATAGTAAAGTTGAAACGGTGTTATGGTTTCTTTACTCGCAAACCATGTCTAGCCTCGTTTTGTTCGCCATGAATAACAAGGTCAATTTTGGCTGGAAGAAATTTGCGTTCGAACTTTGCTAATGGCGAAAAGGCAGGCAAGTCACGGGCAAAGCTTTCACTCAGTTAGGACTTTTAGGACTTTTGACGTAGGATTTTAAACCAATCAGAGTCAGCTTTTAATGAAATTAAAAGGTGCTCTGGTTTAGTCATAGAATAAAGACCCAATCAATGACTGCATAATGATTATTGATAGTTCGATGAATATTCACATCAGCACAAATGTTTTGACTCTTGCAACTTGCTTGTGTTCTGTCGTTCGTTCGTGGAAAGTTTTACCAGTCCGGCTGATAATGAAGTAAGACGATTGAAGATGCGATGCTGTGAAAAAGTTACGTATAGAGCTTGATTTGTATTAGCTCTAATGGCTCGAATCAGGAATCATTTTTGTATTTTCATTGGTTTCTGTGCCACGCTGCTATTACTTATGGGCTATGGGGTGTCCTGAGGGCCTGAATGGGGTTTAGTGTTTGGTGTTATTTGCCTATACTTTTTAGTGTTTACTGTTTCCCACGCACGAGATTACTGTGTGGTGGATGTCCTCCCCTGTGTGGGATGGGAGGGAAGGTGAGAACGTTACATGGACTGAAGCGGCTGCCAAGGGCGCCTGATAATACTGACGTCCGATCTCAACCTTATCATTGTAACTAGACACGTTTGTTGTTTAGAGTGCTTAAGACTTTCTACTTTCTAGTTTCTACTTTCTCTCTCTGTTAAATTAGCCATATTTTTAACCTTTACTGTTCTTGAAAAAAATACTATCTAGTGTTTGAAAGGAAATCCCAAAGTTCTTTTAGAATTTTTAAATCTTATCTAGTCTTTTAAATTCTGCATAAATATTAAGAAAATCACTCGCGAATAGTGAGCCAAAGCTGAAATGCTCTTGTCTACATTCTGGGGAGTACTAGGACGAATCAGTGTTTACGAATGTAAAGGGAAATGGCGGTAAGAAGCGAAACAACAAAGAACAAAGCGGGAGCCCTGCTGTCAGCTATATATTTCAGTACGCCATCGTGTACAAGAATAACATTTCAAGAGGATGCTCAAGACATTCCAGGGACAGGCAATGAAGAACGAGTCGACCAGGATACAAATATTCCACGAGCTATAGACGAAGTACCGAGAATCACCTTTGTTGACGAATGCATTCTCGGAGTTAGCGCATTTGGTGACGTGACAGACCTCCCCGAGCAAGAGGATGAATTCGACACCGACTCCACGAGCGATGCGGACAATGCTACAGACATAACGTTCAGCACAATTGGTCGCGCCATCCACGCTCATTTCCGCCTTGATCTCTAGAAACATCTGGGACTATCATGACAATCAGGACTATTTAGGTATGGAATATAATTAAATGCTTTTGGCCAGGATGGAGTAACATGTCTGTCATATTTGTTGACCATTATGTCAGTATTGTGAGTACTTTAGCCAGTCTTATTGGTAAAAGAAATAGTCTGTCATTGCATTCATTAGTAGTCAAGTTTAAACACTCATTTATGTTGGAAATTGGCCGAAAAACCTCTTTGATACGATAAACATGGGCCGAACATAGATATTTCCCCTTTTAGGCCGTGGTTTGTTTGTATATGGGAAAAAAAAATAATGTTACAATGAATTTTCTAATGTTAGTGTTACAATTACCAAAAATTGACTGTTTAATGTTATTTAGCCGAAAAAATAAGTGTTTAGTGTTATTGAAGTACCCCCATTCAGACCCTCTGTCCTAGGTGAGTAAAAAGGCACTGCGGCGAGAGAGCAGAGATATGTTTATTTCTGTGAAAGAAAAGAGCGAAACGAGGAACTAGCGAAACAGATATCTCCTAGCGCGGAACTGAGTAATGTACTACATCTAAACATCATTTAAAACGATTTATGAAGTCCCTTAATGCGGCTAGAGCTGCATAGAGCTGGAGCACGGACCATCCATTAAATATTAACTTATGAATGTGTTACTTACAGGTGATACAGCTTGGAGTTGTAATTGAAGACTCCAGGTGGTAGCTCCTTAATTTGGTTATCATTCAAGGACCTAAGAAATGGAGATAGCCTAATTTAAGATCTGTCCTCGATTCCAGGAGTTTGTCGATGTAATTCAGTCCTTTTCACCATTTTTTCTAAATATTGGGTTAGATAAATTGGGTATGGGTCAAAGTACCATTGGAGGAGTGTTACGAATTCACTTAATGAACAAAAATGTAGCAAATTAGTAAACTCCTAACATTTTTAACACATTTAAAGTGTTTCTTATAAAAATTCTTTCAAAATAGAAAATAATCCCAAATTTATTTCCAGTTCTTCATCATGTGGGACGTTGGGAGCGAATCAAAGAGTAGAGACTGTTTGGGATTTTAATGTTATTTAGCCGAAAAAATAAGTGTTTAGTGTTATTGAAGTACCCCCATTCAGACCCTCTGTCCTAGGTGAGTAAAAAGGCACTGCGGCGAGAGAGCAGAGATATGTTTATTTCTGTGAAAGAAAAGAGCGAAACGAGGAACTAGCGAAACAGATATCTCCTGGCGCGGAACTGAGTAATGTACTACATCTAAACATCATTTAAAACGATTTATGAAGTCCCTTAATGCGGCTAGAGCTGCATAGAACTGGAGCACGGACCATCCATTAAATATTAACTTATGAATGTGTTACTTACAGGTGATACAGCTTGGAGTTGTAATTGAAGACTCCAGGTGGTAGCTCCTTAATTTGGTTATCATTCAAGGACCTAAGAAATGGAGATAGCCTAATTTAAGATCTGTCCTCGATTCCAGGAGTTTGTCGATGTAATTCAGTCCTTTTCACCATTTTTTCTAAATATTGGGTTAGATAAATTGGGTATGGGTCAAAGTACCATTGGAGGAGTGTTACGAATTCACTTAATGAACAAAAATGTAGCAAATTAGTAAACTCCTAACATTTTTAACACATTTAAAGTGTTTCTTATAAAAATTCTTTCAAAATAGAAAATAGTCCCAAATTTATTTCCAGTTCTTCATCATGTGGGACGTTGGGAGCGAATCAAAGAGTAGAGACTGTTTGGGATTTTAATGTTATTTAGCCGAAAAAATAAGTGTTTAGTGTTATTGAAGTACCCCCATTCAGACCCTCTGTCCTAGGTGAGTAAAAAGGCACTGCGGCGAGAGAGCAGAGATATGTTTATTTCTGTGAAAGAAAAGAGCGAAACGAGGAACTAGCGAAACAGATATCTCCTGGCGCGGAACTGAGTAATGTACTACATCTAAACATCATTTAAAACGATTTATGAAGTCCCTTAATGCGGCTAGAGCTGCATAGAGCTGGAGCACGGACCATCCATTAAATATTAACTTATGAATGTGTTACTTACAGGTGATACAGCTTGGAGTTGTAATTGAAGACTCCAGGTGGTAGCTCCTTAATTTGGTTATCATTCAAGGACCTAAGAAATGGAGATAGCCTAATTTAAGATCTGTCCTCGATTCCAGGAGTTTGTCGATGTAATTCAGTCCTTTTCACCATTTTTTCTAAATATTGGGTTAGATAAATTGGGTATGGGTCAAAGTACCATTGGAGGAGTGTTACGAATTCACTTAATGAACAAAAATGTAGCAAATTAGTAAACTCCTAACATTTTTAACACATTTAAAGTGTTTCTTATAAAAATTCTTTCAAAATAGAAAATAATCCCAAATTTATTTCCAGTTCTTCATCATGTGGGACGTTGGGAGCGAATCAAAGAGTAGAGGCTGTTTGGGATTTTAATGTTATTTAGCCGAAAAAATAAGTGTTTAGTGTTATTGAAGTACCCCCATTCAGACCCTCTGTCCTAGGTGAGTAAAAAGGCACTGCGGCGAGAGAGCAGAGATATGTTTATTTCTGTGAAAGAAAAGAGCGAAACGAGGAACTAGCGAAACAGATATCTCCTGGCGCGGAACTGAGTAATGTACTACATCTAAACATCATTTAAAACGATTTATGAAGTCCCTTAATGCGGCTAGAGCTGCATAGAACTGGAGCACGGACCATCCATTAAATATTAACTTATGAATTTGTTACTTACAGGTGATACAGCTTGGAGTTGTAATTGAAGACTCCAGGTGGTAGCTCCTTAATTTGGTTATCATTCAAGGACCTAAGAGATGGAGATAGCCTAATTTAAGATCTATCCTCGATTCCAGGAGTTAGTCGATGTAATTCAGTCCTTTTCACCATTTTTTCTAAAAATTGGGTTAGATAAATTGGGTATGGGTCAAAGTACCATTGGAGGAGTGTTACGAATTCACTTAATGAACAAAAATGTAGCAAATTAGTAAACTCCTAACATTTTTAACACATTTAAAGTGTTTCTTATAAAAATTCTTTCAAAATAGAAAATAATCCCAAATTTATTTCCAGTTCTTCATCATGTGGGACGTTGGGAGCGAATCAAAGAGTAGAGGCTGATTGGGATTAATGATCAACTGACGCTTTGTCAGCCAATAAACATGCTGAAAATTTGATTCTGTATTTTCATAGACCAAATATTACAAGTTTGTGGGATACATTACTCGCGAAAGGACATGTGTTTCGGTATAGTTCTGAAATAGTTAATGTAAAGTTAATAACTTACAGACTACTCAGGTTGAATAGTTTCGCAAATCAGTCATCAGGAATTTTGTCTTAACGTTCTGAGTGCGTATGGAAATTTTAGCGAAATATTTTAGGGGATAAAACACGTCGTTAAATAGCTACAGTAGGCTGAGGTACTGATTGGAACCCAAATCCCAATAGCAAGAATAATAACTTAGGTGCGCATTCAACATTTTGTTTTGTTTTTTTTGTTGTTTTGTTTTGTTTTTTTGCGTTTTGTTTTGTTTTGTTTTTGATTTTGTTTCTCTTTTGTTATATTTGTTTTTCCACCTTGAATGGCTATCTTTTCTTTGGTGCTAAAGATGTCTGACTGAGCATTCCTTGAACCTTGCAAAACATCTGCACCCCTGATACATTTTGGTCTGGTACACTTATTCTAGAGTATTTGACAATGAGAAAATGCCAACTAACTGCAAGTAGTCTTTACCACTAAAACGAGAAGCCCAACTACGCAAAACATACATAAGCAGTACATTTCGCCATTGAAAAGCGCAGCGAATCATTTCTTACCACGAAACAAATGTTGATATGTGGTCTTTTAACTGCGTGCATTTTAATTCGGTGGATCCAAAGTTTTTATTTCCTTCCCTCGAGAATGATAAGTTCCCCAGCCTATCGAGCCTGATTATTGTTGTGGAGATCTCTGCTTAAATAGTAAAGTCAAGAGAGTGCCAAGAATTTAAGATTTGACGAAAGTTTTTAAACCACTCAAAGTCATCTTGCGTTAAAATTTAACAGAGACCTAATCTGTAAGTGCACAATGATTACTAATATTTATGTGACTATTCATATCAGCATAAATGTTTTGATTCTTGCAGGTCCTTTGTGTTCAGTCCATTTTTTGTGAAAAGTCTAACCAGTCTTGCTGATGATGAAGTAAGGCGATTGGACACGTGATGTTGTAACCAGTTATATCTAAGACTTGATTTGTATTAGCTTTAATGGTTCGAGTCATAAATTATTGCCGTATCGTTCTCAGTCTCCGAGCCACAGATATCAATAATATAACGTGCTAGTGAGCGTTCTAAAAGAGTAAATAGGAACTAGGACGAGGGGACAGAGATTGATCTATTTTCGCACGGGAAAAGAGAGAAACCAGTAACTACAGTTACCCCCTAGCCTGTTACGGGACTGAGAAGAGAGCACTGAAGTAACATCATTTCAAAATTTTTGTGAAGTCCCTTAATGCAGCTGAGGCTGCATGGAACTGGAGTTTGGAGAAACATTACTTAGATCAAATTTTCAAATAGCCAACTTTTTTCAGTTCAGCATATGCATTCATTGTATGCAAAAAGTCCACAGCATTCAATTATTTTTATCATGATTGCTCGCGTCGAGGGAAAAACCACATGGAAAGTGTTCCTATGATTTGTTTTGAAACTAAATGAGATAACTTAGTTACGATGGAAATCGCATTTCTGGTAAATACAAAGCCGTGATTTGAAGATTAAGGTAAATTTGGCTTTCAGAACAGTTTTTTAGAGGTATCGTAGTGATATTATAACTTTTGATCAGGTGATGACATGGGTTGAATAAATTAGATTAATAAAAGTAAATAGTGTCCCTTCAACAACTTTTTTGAAAGGTGTGGTACTGCTGATAATGAGAAAGGTATTTGAATCAAAATTTGGAATCGCATTTTTAGTAAATGATTTGAGTCAATTCAGATGTTTTAAGCCTGTGATGGTATCAGTATTAATCCCTAAAAATTTTGTGTCGTGGAGCACGCAATGGATGTTTTTTCACGCAAAACTCTTACAGCTCGAAAAATCGAATGGATAAATCATTACGCAGTTTTTTTGATGTTGTGCGTAAACGTTCATTGGGGTTTTGAAATGATTTTTCTTTTCTTTTCTAGAATAATTCGTTGTCAATGGTCATTAACATGTGTTCCCTTATGAAAACGAAATAGATGTCCTCAAAGAGCGGAATTCGTCACCTATCATGGTTAGAAATCTTATATAAGTATCCAGAAACTGATGAGAAAAGACACTTGCCTCTGTTTAACTCACACGCTCTAACAGTCATGCCACTCTCTTTTAATCGCATACCTTATTATAGGAATATAACGAAGCATGTTAATAACGCGAAGAAAATTTACGCGTCATAAAATTAACGCGAATTTTCCAAAAGTTATGTTTACATACATTTAATTAACGCGAATTTCCGTGCGGTGTGTTGCATAATTAAGACGTGAATTTAATATTTTTCGCACTCATCTCGTTAGAAAACAACAACGGCCAGCAACAAAATTTGCTCTCTATTTCCGGTAAAAAACATAAGAAATGAAATGAGATGACAAAAATGCGATAGACATTTTGCGCAAGAAAGTTGAAGAAGTGAGTTATCCCCTCAGAGAAGACGATCGGTACACTGATGAATCTAAGGACATTTTGAACTTAATAGTAAAGGATGATGCGTCAACCGACTCTGACGGTGACGTAGAGGAATTGTGGCTTTGCTTATAATAAAGGTGTCTTTAAATAACGATGCTTTTAGTTAACGTCATTTTAATTAACAATGAGGTAATTTAAGATACATAAAATTAACGCGAATTTTTGAAATTCGCGTTAATTACATGCATTGTTAATTTCCTATAATAAGGTATTAAGGCTATCCGAGACCCTTGAACTTAAATACTTTAAGACCCAGCTTTTAACAAAAACTGTAGCTTTACAAACTCTTTCTGATGCAAGAAACCAAAAAAGGAGCTTAACATCAATGTTAATGAGATTGCACTGTTCATGAAGAGATTTTGAGGTCATATTCTAAACAATCCATCAAACATTAACTTATGAATGTATTACTTACAGGTGAGTCAACTCGGAGTTGTTATTGAAGACTCCAGGTGGTAGCTCCTTGATTTTATTTCCATTAAAGTACCTAAGGAATGGAAATAACTAAGTTTAAGATATATGCGTTATTAACCAAGCGTGAGGTCAAGAGGGCTGGATATTGGCCGAATTCTGTTTTTGCATTTTTATTGACCGAGATTTTAAAGAAGTGCCCAGGCGTTAATTCGAGGAAGTACGTTAAACAGAACTAGTTGATTTGGTTTAACAGAAGCCATGCAACTTTTCAAGATATAATTCCCTGATAGGATTATTACATTTACAGATAATTCAAGATTTTTGCAACGCAGTTTGACGCATTTACGCATAAGTAATTATGCTGGAATCATACTCGATCCTCTGGCAACAGCATTATACACAAACTTATGCTGGTATAATTCATCCGAGCCTATCAGTGACCGTCAAATAGCTTCAATTAAGGTCTTTCAGATCTCACTATTTTTACTGCTCATCGGTTCTGGATCTCGAAGACTCTTTGGATCTACGGACTGCGAGGCCAGTCTCCAAATGTTTCTAAATATACTAACTTTAAAATCATTCTCAGTATTACAATTTTCACCCAAACACATACACATTTCATTGAGTGACCGTCTTTTCACTCCTTAAAAATGGAATGTTCTCTGCCTAGCATATGAGAAAATCGCTCAGACAGGGTGTATATCATCTCCTCAGCGAATAAAGTGGCACGTGTCTCTGGGATTTCAAAAGAAACGTCATGCTATCTAACTTTTTTAAACTTACTCAGCTATTTGCTAGTCTCCAAAACCGAAACAGTCATGACGGACAAATTCCAAGAGAATTGCAATATTGTTTTTGTAGGATTGCTGATTTGAGAAACCAAAAGGCTCCAACTAGTATTTCGGTAAGGACAGATGTCAATCAGCCACAGTTTAAAAACCACGCGTCATTGTATTAGAAAGGACAATGGAGTTACCGGTGGTTTGGATTCTCTATTTTATAACTTCAAAACGCTTCCCAACGAATCTGTTGCTGGATAAAGGACCACCGCTGAAATTGCGAGAAACACTCGCAAAAATGTAATTAAATGATAAACTCTGATCTTGGAGGGCCGGTCTAAGATTTCAATGAATGTCACTGTCAGGCTACATTCGTACGGCACCCGAGCTAAATTATTTCTGAGATGGGGATCAAGAGGGGAAAGGAATTCACTAGACTGAATGGAATCGGACTGTTATCATGTATTAAAGTAACCTATGAATTATATAAGGTCGTCTATTTGAGGTTCCATTTACCTTAAAAAGAAATTATTTGGGTCTCGTTCCAGTCTAAATATTTTCAATAAAATCAAGAAAGCCGTCGAAGCTCTGCGTAGCAGTGTAAGTGTTTCCAACAAGTTCTTTATCGACTTCAAGTGATGTTTCGCCATAAATCGCCATAACGTGCTGTGCGCTCTTTTTCATATATTGCCTGAGATCCCTATATCGCCGTCGACATATACCGAACAGACGGTGTGGCTATCATTTCTTGTGATAATCATATCCAGAGTACGGTTACAATCAGTGATCGCCTCTGGCAGGTCTATGTTCAATAAGACATAGCTCTAGAAACTACAAAGCTCGGTCAAAATCACCTTTTTGATGTTCTTTTTTCACACCAAACGAGGAATACGATACTTTTTTATCGGTTTCTCTCGCCTTGATGAAACCTGAAATACGTGCCAACTTTCTTGACAAAAAGTGGATTGTTTTCAGGGAAATTTAACCATTGGGATTCAACAATCCAGAACAACCAGGCTCTAAACTGTTGCATAAAGTTCGTACTGCAAACGTTTATGGTGCAGACTTTCTCGTCTTCGTTTGGTGGGGAGATAGGGTTTGTGAAAAGGGACTGGGGGCTTTGGGGCGGGGATGTAGAGTTAGACCGGCGGTGTTTTATCACTCGCCGTGCGTTGACTTTTTTTCTCCCCCGACTTTATATTTTTCATTTTCAAGTAGTGGAATTCTGCCCGAAACCACCTCAGTCCCTCCCATTACTCACCTGGATGTAACAGCAGTAAATAAAGATTTACGTTGGTTGGTACTTACAGTTCTTTGAGCCATGCAATCCTTTTCAAAACTAACAGGGGTAAGGTAAACTGATTATAGGACAGGTCCCTGTCAACAAGAAATAATTCCATCAGGTAGTTAGATTTACATTGTTAAATAATGCTGAAAACTTTACATGACCCTCACCGGGTGGAGAGGGCTAAAAAAGTTGCTGATTTAATCTTCACTTTAAAATAAATGGTAAGGATGGGCCTTAACGTTACCAAATATCAGTTAACTATGATTTCCTATCTCATCTGAGACAAATAACATTGCTCGATTAGCTTTGAAGGAAGGGTTTTTGATTAATATGAAGGACTCTCCAAACAAGTAGCCATGATAAAACTCTTTGGTAAAAGTATTACATAGAAAGGTAATTCATGATTTCACTAAATCGGTGAAAATTTTGACTTGTATGATTTTTGAGTTATCAAAAAAAAAAGAAACTCTATGTCAGCGTTAAGGATGGTATGTCACTCATACCAATTAGATTGCCGCACTTCTGGTGTATCACAAACCAATCAGATTGTCTCATAAGAGTATATATCACGTGCCGATCAGATTGCCGCATTTTTGGTGTATCACAAACCAGTCAGATTGTCGCATTAGAGTATGAATCAAGTGCCAACTAGATCAGAGAACTGGGGTATGCTTGCACGAATTAGAATACTGTCCCTCATGCCAATCATGTAAGGAAATTAGGGTACTACAATAAGTTGCGAAGGAATCAATCCAACTTTGACACAAGTCAAGATTAAAATTAACGAGAATCGTGAGCTCATCTAGCTAGTGTAATAGTTCATGTCCTTCGTGAGGACTTTTTTCGCTATGATTGGTCGGGATTAGACAGGTCGTCTGGTCGAAATTTTCCTACCACTAGCAAGTTAAAACATGTTTTGTAAACCGGTCCTTTGCATCAATGATATTCGATTGTTAATCTTGTTTTTGCCTCCTGGTTGCTCTTTTTGCAAAGGTTGAAAAGAACACTAAGTTATTTCGAATTTCTGCGTCGACTGCCTTAGTAAATATCCGTTTCTTTGCTTCTGAAAGTTCTCCATGAATTAAACGTTGTACTTCTGAGTGGTCCAAGCGAGTTCAATATTAAAGCAAAAGACCGCACTTTCTATCGATCGGTCCACTGGCGTAAAAAGCCACGCGGGAAGGAAAAAGTCGTAATGGGATATACGTCAGCGGTAATAAGTTAAAGAAACTTTATACCCTCTAACTTTTAAAATTTTCTCAGCCTTTGCTTGTCTTCAAAATTAAAGTAAAATGGTCAAGACGAACTAATTCTGAGAATCAGGTAGATTTCCTCGCCGGAATGCTGATTTAGGGTTACTGTCAACAAGATAGAGTGCACAGAAACATCGTCCCATGGTGCGCTTGTATAGAAGAAACCCCAATACATATATACATAGACTTAGAGTAGCTAGCGAGCTAAGAAATAATGATGATAATAACAATAATAATAATAACAATAATAATAATAATAATGGTGGCAAGTAGTGCAGACGTGCTTTAAGTTTATCCGTTAAATCAAAGTCCGCGCCTATCGAAAGCAAGCCAAATTCACAGCGCCAAAACATATTGCGAGAAGTGACTAGGAAACTTTGCTGTGTGTCGAGCAGTTTTGCTAGACTGTGAAGTGTCTCTGAATTGAAATTTTCAGCTACATTTAATTTTGTTGGATTTGAGAGTTGATTTATTATGGTAGAAGGACGACTACATCACCAGGCAAGCGGAAGGTTGCGGTGAGGTGTGCAGATGAACAGAGATTTGTTGGAGTGTTAAAGATGGCCTTGGAATTTGTGAAGTCGGACAGCCCACGACGGTTGGAAAGTGGGAGAAAGATGGGTTATATGCAAGCGATGTGAGCTCAGTGGATAGAGAAGGGATATGGTAATTTGGCTTTGACCAAACAGAATCTAAGGGATCAGGCCGCCAGACTCGAGAAGTTCCTCGGTAGTGTTGTATATACGGTGCGTACAGTGATCGTAAGAGGCGAGCCAGCGCAAAGTAAACCGAGTTTATTGGAAGACTTGAATCATGATGATATCACTACTGAGATACGAAATACTAATTTGCTAGAAAACAGGACTAAAGTTAGCGAGCCGCGACGAGAATATCCTGTAAATAGGCCATTTTACAGCTGTGTACTTAGTTGCCAAGCCTTTGATTCAGAGTGAGGCTAAAGGTGACCTTGTTGTGATAGAGACCAGTATCTAGTTAGCATGATAACAAACTGATTTACATTTGAAAAGTAGCAAGGTTTGTATCATAACAAGGTCACCTCTAGCCTCACTACTGTTCAAAGGCTTGACAACCAAGCACACAACGGTAAAGGGGACTATTTGCATACACAAGATCAGTGTGAAGAGATGATGAACACCTTGAATGATTCCCAATGGGAGCTGTTGGAACAATCGTCACTGTTACTCGCGTTAGTAAACCCGCGTGAGGGTAAATATTCAAACCGGACAATAGATACGTGCATAAAACAAAAGCCAACTAAAAGCGACTAAAAGTCCATCATTTATGTGATCATTATGCTAAGGGAGAGGGAAAAAGCGACACCTACGGACAGTCCATTCATGTACATATAGCTTGCTAAATGTATTCTGTACTCTGTGGTAGCGGCATTTTTCGTGTTGAAAGGATGGAAAAAGAACCCAAAGGACAAAGCGACAAAGTAAATTCGGGTAGCCGAGTGAGAACTAGAAAAGAACTTATTGCAGTAAATGGTTTGAACCCGGGGGTAACATGTGAAGGTGTAGTCTGATCGTCCGGGTGAGTGTAGTCCTGAGAAGGACTGTTGTCGGTGGTAGTGACTGACGTTTCGACAGCCTGTGCGGAAGTCATCATCAGAGTCAAATGACTTCCGCACAGGTTGTCGAAACGTCAGTCACTACCACCGACAACAGTCCTTCTCAGGACTACACTCACCCGGAGGATCAGACTACACCTTCAAAAGAACTTATTTAGAGAGTGTTAGAGATGGGAGAGAAAGTATTTCTAAAGCAACAGCTGAGTTGGAGAGGCTAAAGAAAAACTGGAAGTTGAACAAAAAGGGAAATAAAAACCGCGCTCTTCTACAAAAAGAATGTGATTTGTTGAGAGCATCATCCCTTGTGAGCGATATCGATAGCTAGGCAGAAATCAGTGCTTCTAAAGCTAAAGGCTAGTTTTAGTAGAAGGTAAAGGCAAGAGAAACCCAAAGAACTAAACCGCAAGTTTAGAGAAGAGTGCCCTGGCCGCGTACATACAACTATCACAAAGATGGCAGCGGAAGATCCAGGCAATGCTGGACCAAAATACAAGAAGGAATGTGAAGAGCAGGATAGGGTAAATAAGGGCGTGTTTAGTGACATTACTGAAGCCGAGGAGTTTTGGAGAACGTTTTGGGAAGAGAATGGGTCTGGAGATGAAATTGCTGAGTGCCTTGAGGAAGTTGAGATTGCATTTAGTGAACGCGTCCCCCGTCTATCAGATTAGGTTTAGGGCCTAACGAAAATGGAATCTTTTAAGATCATATTGAAAAATAAGAATTGGAATGCACCAGGCCCGGATAGGGTAGTAAACTATCGGTGGAAAAGCACATACTCACTACACGAAGGCATGGTATCTGCATTTAAAGCAGTTGCAGATACCTCAACAACATGCCCTGAATGGTTTACAGAGAGAAAGACCGGTCAGTTACCGAAGCTAGCCGAGTTCACAAGTGAAGTTCAGCTCTCTGTCACGTGCCTCAATACATCATACAAGTGGTTCGCCTCATGCGTCTTGGGTCCTATGGATGAACACGTGGACAAGGATGAGCTAATGGAAAAGAGCCAGAGAGGAGCGAGAGCGAAATGTAGTGGAACTACTGATAATCTTATGATAGATCGTATGATTACGTTGGACTGTCATGGAAACAAGCGTAACCTCAGTGTCGCATGAATAGATGTGCGCAATGCATATGACTGTGTTGACCATGATTGGTTGAGGAAGGTCATGTGGCTTCACAAGTTTCCGAAATGGATTTTTGAGGTTGTCAGTAAGCTGTGCGATAGCTGGAACACAAAGACTGCGGCACACACCGTGAAGGGAAACGAGCTGTCACCACCTATACGGTTCAACAGAGGCCTCCCACAGGGGGATGGGCTATGTCCAAGCCTAATAATTTGAATATATCAACAAAGTTGAAATGGTAAATTGGCCACCGTTACGATTATAGAAGCTGACGTTTCGAGCGTTAGCCCTTCGCTCCGACGAAGGGCTAACGAAGGGCTATTATATCGTAAGAACAGTGGCCACTAACCAGCTTACATTGCCGGTGTTGTCATATCTTATGACATCTCGGCAATGGTGTGTAACTGACCTTCGTAACATCGACAGATAATATCGTAAAATCATCTGCGGGAATGGCGGGAAGCACCCACTTAGGTCAACTTCCCTGCTGTATCTCCCTAGACATGTGGGAGAGGGGGGTGGTGTTAAGTCAGTGGAGGCTGAATACAAGCAGCCTAAAATCAAGTCAGCTGTTAAGTCATACGGAAATGAGGATCCTACTAGTGCGCGCTTTTGAAGAACAATCTTCTGGTAAAGGGCACAGGTCACTCGTGAAAGAGACAGGGATTCAAATTCAATAGCTTTTGTAAATTTGAGTCTTTTCCAAATCCTTCTCGATCATAACGCAGCACGTAAAATGAGGTTCAAATTATTGGTTATCTAGACCTAGTGAAGCTGACATGAGAGCCACCAAATCGATTTTACCGCCGTTCGCGCAAAATCAAAATGCAATGGAACTTAAAGTATTTTGTCTAAATATAATTTATCCAGACGGCTAGGGGATTTTCAATTTTTTCATATTGCACACCTCCAGGCGCTGTTTAGGGAGGGCCGCTCTTAAGTAATTAAGTTTAATTTGATCTACGAAAAAACTCGGCCAAAGTCGCTCACCATGTAAAAGTTTGTTTAGAATGACATTATTTTATTACTTTCTTTATATTTATATCCGAAGTTATCACTTCAAATTTCTGAAAAAAGGAGCTTCTTCCTGATCAATGTTGTACACTTTTCTCATCCAAAAAATATTTCTATCAGATTTTAAAAACAATTTTCATCTAAAAGACTTGAAAAAAGGACAAAATAGAAACAACACACCAGACCCCCATTGCACCCTAATTCTAGCACATCCTTTAATCCAGTTTAACAGAAATATAAACAACAGTAAATAGTCAAATTGAAGTACGGTTATAAGGAACCGGGAGTCTCTGCAAAGGCCTTAAAGAATCGGTGGGGGTCGTGAGTTATCTAACACCTTCCTGTATTTTGTGATAATGTGCAGAGAAGAGAGCTGAATCGCTCACCACTGGTATTTTGTTACTTCATTGAGCTAAAGAAACATGGTTCGGAGACACTTGAATGGGGGGTCTGGATTTAGGAAGGACTAGTGCACGGGATTCGTACCCCTAGCTCCTAAGTCTTGAACATTTTTTTCACATCCAAATAATTTGTAAATTTCGCGTATACCATGATAATGTTTCATAGACGCTTGGAAAGAAATAAAGGGAAATGACATCATCGTTTACAGTTATTGCACTGTAAGTGAAATGACTGGCTCATTTAAGCTGGGTTGTCACTATAGGTGTCACTATATAAGCTGCTTTTTCTTTTTTTTTTTTGTTTTTTTTTGTTTTTGTTTTTTTTTTTTGTTTGTTTGTTTTTTTTTTGTTTGTGCTTTTTCATTTGTTCGTGCAAAGATGGATAAACAGAAGAAGACTGAAACACAGCCTTGAACACTGAACTACATAGAACATTCTTGACTTGATAACGAGACTACTTAAGGAAGAGGGAAAAGGTCTAACGGTAAACTTGACCCTAGAATGATCCCTCAACCAACTCCCTTACAAATTTTTCTTCGATAATCCATTTTTGCGAACGAATACAATGCCTGCTTTAGAAACAAATTTCTTAGTCTATGTTTAGTACGGCTTTACTCGGGACATGACCACTGATATACATCAAATATGCAATATAACACACGCATTCAAATGTCTGGTTTGAAGGTGGGATTTGAATTGTTCTTCTTATACCAATATTAAGAGAGACTCCAAACTTACAGCCTACTCAGCTGGGTATTGTGGCTGAAAATGCCTGATGGTAATTTCTTCAAATGGTTGTTGCTCACGGACCTGCCAAAATTTAGTAAATGTAGTGTCAATTACATAGTATTTGACAACAAATTTCAGAGGGAAAATGTGCTTGAATCTATTCCTCATGTACTGCATGATACCAGGGCCTAAAACATACACTTCATCAAACCAGTGTTGTCATTGACCTGATATCTCCATTTCAGTCTGACATCTCAAGGCACCAGAGAGGATAACAAGCTATAATCTGTGTCAATATATATAAATTGAGACAAATTCGATCTCTTTAGCTCTGAGAACAACTTGATTCTTTACAAATGCTTTTTTCACCCTCCTCCTATTACGATTTTTTTTTTTTAAGAAGGCTTGACATTACACAGATAAATGAGATTTGTATTAAAAAGGAGTAATTCTCTATACTGATAGGATAATTGCGTAGACGAATCAGACATCATTGTTAGTCAAATAATAAACAAGCTTTTAGCTGGTAGGTTTAGGTAAAACCATACTTCTATTTATTTACTCCAGTGTATTTCTTTCTACAAGATACAAAGATTAAATTTTAAAATATTTGCTTGTATTAATAAACATATTTCCTTCAGAACTTTGTTTCAAATTACATTCAGATTTGTCATTCTTTTGCTATATGAAAGTTTCGTGACAAGGTCTTACCAAACATTTGCAAGTCTTGCTGTTACCTAATTAATTGTTAAGCTAGATCGTATTCAAATTCAATAGCTTTTCTAAATTTGAGTCTTTACCAAATTCTTCTCGATCATAGCGCAGCACGTAAAATAAGGTTGTTACCCTTTAATGTTTTACTGAATAAGTAATTTGAAGTTGCGTAGTTTGCGTGACAACGATATTTGACTCGCCGCTGTAACTTTGAAGCACGCGACCATCCTCAGGAATTTTCTCCAAGTGCCGCTTCTTGAGAAACTTCTCTCCCTTAAATCTCGCCGGAGACCAAATTTCTCTGCTGTGTCGAGCCTTTGGAAACTGAGCGTGATTTTCTCACCATTCTTGGTCTCTCATCCCATAGTTGCATTTATTTTCTGCCAAACGAACCCTCCTTACGCATTGTTTCTCCGTATAAAAACTTCATCTTCGTATTCCAAAACCGGTCTCCTCTCTCTGTCTCATCCTCCATGCCTAAATGCCCTAAACATAGTTTGTTTGATGTGATCGCGCTGTTATTATTTGCCGCCACTTTTGAATAGGCCTTTACTTTTCGTGCCAACTACCGCTGACGATTTCTCCGCCAGCGCGCATCAGAGTTGCGGGAGGAGAACCCTAGGCAACTGACCATCATTTGCTTGGGTGCTAGGAATTCATCTACAATGACTGATCTGCGGCTCAATATTCATGATTTCCATGCCCCATATCCTGAGCCACCTCTGCAGGATCTGCTATGATTCCAGTGTGTTCTCCTATTTTAAATTTGTCTTCTAGGAAGGCCTTCTGCTTAGCACTAAAATGGAAAGCCTTTCTCGAAGATCACAATGCCCAGCTCTGCGGTAACTCCTGAATTCTTTACTCTGCAATCTCAGAATTGGCAATATAGTTCTGTGCACTAGATCCTTCCTGATGTTTTTCAAAGGCATCTTTGCCTTGTCGAGAAGCGTGTGCCTTCCCTCTGTAAATATGCACTTGCCGTACTGTATACGCTGCAACACTTTGCAGTGGTGCTGAAAAGTACTCACAATCCTTCAACTTAAAAAGAAAAAAAGATCGGCGTGTTTGTTGGCAATGGATGCAACTTCTCTTCTTAAACGATGTCTTCTGTCTTTTCTTGAAGAGTAGACTGCTTTTTTTTCAAACAAAAGGATGTCTTGCCATTTCTTTGTCCACCTAAATGAGTGGAATAATGGAAAAAAAAACAAAAATTGCCTAAAAACTTAGTTCGCGACGGATTTGGACAAATAACGCTTCAGACTGTTCCTAAATACGCGTTCTTTCCATTGAGAAAATTGTTGGTCACATTTATGGTTCGGTTTATTCTCAAGCGAAGTTCAAATATTGTTTATCTAGACCTAGTGAAGCTGACATGAGAGCCACCAAATCGATTTTACCGCCGTTGGGGTAAAATCAAAATGCAATGGAACTTAAAGTATTTTGTCTAGATATAATTCATCCAGACGTATATTCTGCCAAAGCTAGGGTATTTTCAATTTTATCATATTGCACACCTCCAGGCGCTATTTCGGGTGGGCCGCTCTTAAGTAATTAAGTTTCATTTGATCTGAGAAAAAATTCGGCCAAAGTCGCTCATCATGTAAAAGTTTGTTTAGAATGATGCTATTTTATTACTTTCTTTGTATTTATATCCGAAGTTATCACCTCCATTTTTTGAAAAAAGGAGTTTCTTCCTGTTCAATATTGTACACTTTTCTCATCCACAAACTATTTCTATTAGATTTTAAAAACAATTTTCAACGAAAAGACTTGGAAAAAGGACGAAATGAAAACAAAACACCAGACCCCTATTGCACTCTAATTCTAGCGCATCCCTTAATCCAGTTTAACAGAAATATAAACAACAGTAAATGATAAAATTCAAGTACGGTTATAAGGAACCGGATGTGCTCTATAAAGGCCTTAGAGAATAGGGGGTTCGTGAGTTATCTAACACCTTCCTGTATTTTGTGATAATATGCAGAGAAAAGAGCTGAGGTGTTCACCAATGGTATTTTGTTACTTAATTGAGATAAAGAAACGTGCTTTAGAGACACTAGAATATGGAGTCTGGATTTAGGAAGGACTAGTACACGGGATTTGTACCTCCTCCAAAATCTTCAGCACTTTTTTCAGATGAACAAAATTCCTAAATTTCGCGTAGGGGATAAGGGGTGAGTAAATTAACAGCAATGGTTTTGAGTGGGAAATATTGGATTAGTCATATAAAACGTATATTGAAAATAGTTTGTTAAAGATTACATAAAAGCTGTTTTATTGTGCAAGCACAGATTCATATGATACGATCAGGCTTATTTCCCAAGACAGGGAGGCCGGAATAAAATATGTATCTCTGTTGAGGAATCAGCTGGAGCTTTTAAAAATCAAAAGAAACCTGACATAGTAGTCTTGCATTCAAGCTCTATTGGACAAACTTTGCATATTTTATGATTAGTGATGTTCATTTTTAAGGGTGGATAAGTAGGATTATTCGCACACGGATTTGTCGAAATCGGAATAAGCTGAAAGTTTGAGTGTTTTAGATAAGGCTGCTACCATATTCTATTCTATCCTATTCTTTCCGCTATTGGTTTTAAACAATTTTTTTTAAGTTTTCATCTAAATCTTAACAAAATATTTCTGGTTCAATATTGAACACCTTTCGAATACGTTGAATGTTCCCACCGTCCCACGTCAAATTAAAACTTAGAAGTAAAAAGCTTAGAAAACTTCAAACTAACTTGTAACAAAAGGAAACAAGGTAACCAAGTCCTGGTTACACTGTAACTGAAGAGTCAGAAAAAAGTGTAATTCAGAAGCTTTCCTTTTTCCCTTTCTTTTTGTCAAGGAGCCTTTGAAATAGCGTAACAATTTTTCGTAATAAGGCGCTGTGCAGTCATGCAAAATAAAAAGCTTAACCCTGTGGAAAGGAGGCTTTTTCTTTGCCATTATGAAATGTAAGGAAAGATCATATTTTCGCAATTTTTGCAATTAATTTACAAATGTCTTTCATCTGTACTCTATGATGATGTATGTAGCGAACGAATTTTTCTCAGCTATTGCATGTTTTTTAGAATTTCCTAGTTTTAAGTGTAGGTGCGGCTTTATAAAGATGTACAATTCACCCAGTTAGAAGAAGTGGTCCGGGTCATTTCGAGTCCAAAAATTGATTTCGTTAAAACTTTGCGCATGAATCTTTCCTACTCTAAAGTTAATCGAAACCTCATTGGCTTTTCAAGAATTGTGCATAATTGAATTTTTCGATCTGGGCGATATTCACTTAACCCCTAATGCGAAGGTCCATTTTTAAGAGTTGCTATATGGGGTGATGGCTTTTACGGCTAACGGTTGATATTTTGACTAATTCATGGTTAACGGGATAATTTTTCTTTTTTCATTTTTAGCACCAGCATCATATTAATTCGCACAATTGAGTTGCAAAACAGGAAATAAGGACTCTAACCTTTCGATTTTTCTTTTGGAAATACGGAAGAAGGGTCTTTTTTTTTTCCTTTCTTTTTGCGTGAGCGTTGAAAATTGTAATGAGTTTATTACAGCCGATCTCAAGTCTCTACATCTTCGATGATTTCCTTGCTCTATTCTGCCACGTTATAGTATTTTCAATAATTTGAATATTTTCCTAAATATCATCTCTGGAACCTTACTAAGGCCTAAATCTTCACAAATGATGATTACTCCCCTGGCACACCACACCAAGAGATCATAAAATGAGGAAACTTATCCCCGCGACCCATGTTTTATTTTCAATTTCGGAGGGCACATTTATGCAAGTGTATTTTCTTATATTTCCTGACGAAAATTTCTGACACATTCTAATAGTGAGCAATCACAGTGGAACCCCTCAAAACCGGACGCCGTTGGGACCGGAGGAACTGTCCGGTCTAGAGGGGTGTCCGGAGTACTAAGGTTTTACCCATAAGGCAATTTTATGCAGCAGAATGTATTTTATGACTGCATGGTACTACATGGTACTTACAGTACATGGTAACTAGGCTAAGAACCTGTGGACTGGGTTGATATATACAGATATCATAACGATTGTCTGATTGACGACTACAAAGTGTGGCCTTATCTATCGGTATTTTATTTTAAACAATAGTACATTTTTTTTTTAACTTTGGTGAATATGTCTGATAATTTCAGTGTAGTAACTGTTACAACTATCTCTTCAACACTTTCGTTTTCCCTGTACATTGTCCTTTTACATTGCCTGCAGGATTCAAATTAGGAGGAATAGTCTTCCCTTTTGACTTACAGAGATCTTAGGTTGGTATTGTTCATGAATATCTCTTTTGGTAAGTGCTCTAACTGGTTGTTGTCCAAGTACCTGTCAACAAATGATGGCAGTTAGTTTGTGTAACGAGCGTTCAGCTGCGTTGCTGATATAAATGCATTATCGTTATCATCAATATCTTCGAGTGGTGAGAAATGTTTTGGGTAAGAAGGAAAGCTACTGATACTGCAAGACATTCATACTTTGAGCCAAACGTGTCCACTGCATTATTACATTTCGTTTGATCGCGCGGAGCCGATATATTCGTTATCCATCCATGCAACATGTATTAGCCATTGACCAATTCTATTTTTTAAAAATCCACAGGGCGTTTGTGCTTTCTTTGGTGGCATTTCTTTTACCATTAAGAAATGAGCTCAGGACACAGTCATTTTGTCAAGGAGCATTTGAAATAGCGTATCAATTTTTCGTAACAGGGTCCTGCGCAGTAATGCAAAATTAAAAGCCTAACCCTGTGGAAAGGAGGCTTTTTCTTCGTCATTAGGAAATGTAAGGAGAGATAATTTTTTGGCAATTTTGGCAATTAATTTACAAATGTCTTTCACATGATTTCTATGATGATATTTTGGCCAATTTACGGCTAACGGATAAATATTATTTTCATTGTCGGCAGTGGAACCCACTGATTCGCATAATTGAGTTGCAAAGCACGAAATAAGGACTCTAAGCCTTCGATATTTCTTTTGGAAATACGGTATGTTTAATTATTTTTCTTCCTTTTTTCCGCGAGCTTTGAAAATTGTGATGAGTCTATTACAACCAATCTCAAGTCTCTACATCTTGGAAGATTTCCTTGCTCTATTCTGCTACGTTTATAGTATTTTCGACAATTTGAATATTTTCCTAAATATCATCTCTCGACCCATACTAAGGCGTAAATCTTCAGAAATGATGATTACTCCCTGAGCACACCGCACCAAGAGATTATAAACTGAGAAAACTTATCCCCGTGACCCATGATGTATTTGAAATGTCGCGCCATGCTGGGAAGTTATTCTTATTTATACCTCCCGTGGATCATCATATTTCAAAATGCAATTTGTCCGTGAGTGAAGAGATCTCAAGTTAGATAGAAACTGTCAATAGGAAGTAAGACTAAAATGGCCAAGAAATATTTCGGGACTACAGATTTATTCAAGACAGTTTTTGATTTGCTGTTAGAAGTGAAAAACGTACGAAATTCTTACGTGTACAAAGCCCGCGCGGTAAAATTCATCATGCTTAGATAGTTGTTTACTTGCCTTGAAGGCCAGAATTTGCGCAGCGTTATGTTGAAAATTCTGAAAAAACTTCGATTTGACGCGAAATCTTCTATTAAACAATACTTTTTGAACACATTGTTACTCGAACATAATATTTACCGGGCCATCGAATCGTCAAATCGTCGCTACGCCCTGCTTGAAGTCCGAAAGTTCGGTTTTCACTTTACGTTTGTCATGGTCGAAGCAGATTTGCCATATAAAGAAACACTTCTCACAAAAAGTTGGTGCCTTAAAACGTATGCGGAAATAAATTACCCCCTAACCCTATTATAACTTGTTTTTAATTGAGCTTTTTGGGGTGACTAGCAAATAACCCATTTCCAGGAAACAAACAATGGAGGAAGTATACAAAACTTTATATGGTTTTTAAGAAGATAAAATTTTCTTTCCAACTAAGAAATTTTTTCGATTGACGGGCGGCCCCCTGCAGAGTTCTCACGTCGTATATACAGTTAAAGCCATGCTCAACCAAGTAAAATTTGAGAATATTTCTCTCCTGTGGTCGAGAGTTTAGTGGCTGAAGGGGATTTTAGACTCAAGAATGTAAGTTTAGGGTCTTGAAATTAAGTTAAAACATCTCACAGATTTCAACAGTATTCTATTTGATTGACAGGTGACATCCAATTTGTCACGCTTTCCATGCTCATTTTACAACTTATGTAACATATGCAACTTTCAAATGCCTCATTGGCAATGTAATGAGTTGAAAACTCTGTAAAATATGCTAGGGTATTTTCCCCTACCAATATACACCTTACTAAGGTTCAGTTGCACCAAAAAAAGATAGAATTTGTGATGAGCAAGCTGGATAGAGTGTCACACAACACCCAAACTCAATGACAACAAAAGATAATTGTCTGAATTAAGTGCAGTTTAATTAACAAAAAACCCAATTACATGTTAAAACTTAGGCTCTCAAATATATCAATCTCTTAAATGATCACATTCAGCAGTGTGCCACCTCTGAAAACAATTACGATCAAGTTGAAGGCAGAGGGGAATATTACAAACTGCACACTGCCAGGGGGTTTTCATTTGCTTCTTGTCAAACTCATAACATAGCTCACAATTTTTTCTGCCCAAAGAAGCCTTAGTGGATTTATTGTCAAGTCCCTCTGGTGAAATGGCTACTGGACAATGATCAACCCTACAATTATACTTTCTTGGACGGTCAGGTCCAGGTTAAGGATTCTGTGCCATTTCACTCCTTGATTTCAGCTGAAATGAAAGAATCATCCAATATTGCGACCGACGGTCTGACCATAAGTGAAATGGTGTGCATGGAAGACACATTAAAAGTATTTTTTTTTTTGGTCAAAAATTAGAAGATAGTGAGTCTTGTTGACTCTCATTCCCATAATTTAGCTTATTTGGATTTTATTTGGCACCAACACATCGTTCGGCCGTTCAAAGTACGAGCTACGGTCGACTATGCAGTCGTACGGTTGTCTTTTCAAAATTCGCGCCGTGTAACTTCGGCTTACATCCCCAAGCCCCTTGTACACATCGGTTGGCTGAGCCTTCAGATTATTCCCACTGAAACTAGCGGCGTAATAAATACTGCATGCGCAAAATTTTCGCTGACACTGGCTCTAAGTAAGTGCGATTAGCAGCCAGAATTTCACAACTCTAGTGGTTGTTCGGCAACATTCTTAGCTGTCGCTGCTCGAAGGATATTTATTGTGAATTTTGTGCGTTATGGCTGACGGAAATAACCCATCTATGCGCAAGAAAAAGCGTCCAACAGATCGAGGTCTTCAGTTCTCTTTCAACAGAGAGCTTCCTCAAGAGAGCAGACTTCTTGGCAACAAGGAACGCGTCAAAATGGCAAAAGGTGCGCTAAATCTAACAAAAACAACCTCAAGTACACAGAATGCGGATCTGATGGAGGCTCTTCTGTTAGCCTTTGAGGAGAAAATGGAGAGGAAAGGACTGACATCGAGCCAACTGAGCTTATCATCAACTGGAAGCACAGCTAGTCCGGACCCCTCTCTTGTTTCTACACCATCTACCACACGGTTTTCTTTTCCTTTAGCGTGTTCCACTCCATCTTCGTGTATTTCTTTGCCTTCCTCTGATGCTGCTTCTCCAGTTTCCCCTCCACATGCAGAACATACACCACAAAGAATGCAGATCACCGCGCCTTCAGCAGAGAACGACCCCATATACATGGTGTATCTCTTCAGCGAGGAAGCTCTGCGAACTCTGTATTTTTTTTTTTGTAACACTCTCTCCACAGCATGCTGTTACTATGGAAAACTCATTGATTGCGATTTACTAATCTTCAATCGACAAAGTCACGTTGTGGCCGTAACAGTTTCATGTGTAAGTGGAGATTCATTCAAGTGGCTCTCCTCCTCTATCATGGGAGGATCTCCTCCAAAGTACTATGTAAATTTGAGGTAAGTACCTTTTCGTTTTCTGCTGGAAATTTTCTGAAATTCGCTCTCTCTGTATTCTTGAGTTTTGTTGTAACTGGTCACTTATCTGCCTCTGTTTTTCATAGATTGGCAAGGCACTTTCTCTAATCCTCCTATGTTGTATTTCTTCTTGCAAGCAAATGGCAGTCAATAACAGTTTACAGGAAGTTAAATGATGATCTCTCCACAAAAATACCTCAAATGGACTGAGCAGTTTTTTATTTGGTTTCTCTCTTACCTGAATTCTAAGATACCTCTTTTTTAAATTACTTCAACAGTCTTGAAAAAGCATTGTTATGCAAACATTGTGAATAGGGTTTCCAATGAGTCCATGTCTGCTGCCCAGGAAGAAGTGACAAAACACCCCTGGTTATGTTGTAAATGGAGAGGTACAAGTTGATTTCAATTTTATTTTGTCTTTGGCCACATACTTATACACCAGTCTTAGAGTATGGGAGGTGCATGCATGAGTTTTGTTCAATTGTTCCTTGTTGCAAGCCAGGATCTCTGCAAGCAGTCAGTTTGATGCATGGGATCTAGTAGACTTCTGCAAAGTTCTGCTGACTAGCATATCTAAGCATACAATATCTGATATCAAATTGTAAACCCTGAGAGATTTGTGAGTACAGAAATGTGTTCAATGTTATGTTTTGATATCTACCATTTCTTCCTGTAGTGTGTTATTACAGATGCAAGGCATGATTAGAGTAGATCAGCAGCACACACGACGGTGTCAGCCCTTTCTTTCTCGTAAGATGCTTTTCAACTCTTTCTATGATATGTTGAACCTTGATACACTCAATGCTATTCGTAAAAATATTTTTATTTTTACTGATTCTGTTTAGAACCAAAAAAGTTTTAGGAGTCGTAAACTGGAGTAGGGATAGTGAAACTTCAGCAGTGAGCCGTGAAGTCCCTATGACGAAAAAGCTGCTGACTTTTCTAACCGAGACCCAAGGTACAGTACATTTGCGTCCTCAATAATATCCTACCATTGATGTAATATGAGTATGGAGGACAGAAAATTCCTTTATAGTGTGACTAAAGTAATTCTTTTTTTTCTTTGTTTATTTATTTCTGATGTGTACTTCTGCGCAAAGAAGAGTCCACTCAGTGAGCAAGAATTTCATGCTAATCTGCTGATTGTTGCTGACCATTAACAGGTAATTTGAATGACTGTTTATTGAGAGAATGTGTAGTAGTCATAAGGTACAAAGAGTTCTTCTCAGGTTACTCCTTCAAAAGAACGATTTCACGAAACCAAAATTATGATTATTAATTTTTGTTGTTATGAACACATTGTGTTATGTAATTCGGACAAGACATAGCATAATTCATAGACTCAAAGACTACACAATTTTCTGTAAAAATGGAAAACCAGAAGCATTATACTTACTATTATTAATACTGATCTATTAATTTGTTTTTCTATAATTCTCTTTATTTATGACTCAGGAAAATCAGGTCAATTGCCATGCAGAGTCACAGTGCAAGCAGAATGGCGACCTAATGAGCAAAAGGTTTTAACTAGACCTGAAGCTGTAGCTGCATATAGGAAAGCCATTATAGGCACCTCAATATATAGACATATAGCGGGTAATTAATAAGCACATGCGATTGTATGTTTTGTTTCTTTGCCTGAAAAAGTTTGCCTTTTCCAAATTAGCGATGTTGCAGTAAAGGCCTTGAAAGAGTTGCAAAAAATTCATGTTCCAGTTACAGAAAAAGCCACTCAAAATCTGTTACCTTCTGCAGTGTAGGGAAACATACTGGATTGAATCTCTCCATTCAGTGATTCTCATTAGTTTTATGCTTCTAAGCGGATCCATTACGGGGATGACACCTTCAACATGCACATGGAACTAGCCATTCTTGATTGGTTAAAAGAGTTATGCTGTTGTTAATTCTGCACAATTGCTTTGGCACCTTTTGAATGCTATGCTTACTCTTTCTTAATGACTTATCTCTCTTCCAGAATGAAAATTTGAATACAGAAGTATTGTCTCTGCAGATGTACCGACATGCCAGGCATCCGAATCTTCCGGCAGAGATCAGGGTGCTTACTGCAAGAACATTCAAATTCAGGGAAACCATCTGATCTACCTTTTTTAATTTAAATAACTGATGTCCACTCTGCTTACTAGTGATTCTGACTTCGTGTGATAACTTTAAATGGGTGCCCAAATGTCTTGTAAAGGATGTGAGGTAACCAGGAAAGAATAATTACAGCAACTGCTGGTACTAAGTAGTGAAGCATTCATGAGTATTAGGTATTACTCAAGGGAATTTCCATGCAGTTTTATTGAGGTTTCCACCTCTTAATTTTCTTTTGACTGTACATGTTTCATGAACTTATTCAATTGTTATTTATAGTATTTTATTGCTCTCCTTGACATGGGCATCTGTATGAGAATTTCCTTATTCCCTTTTACACTGTATGCCCTGTGTAAGGAATGCCTGGAGGGTTAGGAAACCGTGACCTCACATCTTTTATGATGCAATTGGGCATCTTTTCCCGCGCTGCATTAACTTGGTCCCCAAGTTCCACGTTTCTAGCCTGGTGAACAGGGCCTTTTCAGAGCCCACACTTCTTTAGACACCTCCAGTAAGTCTGTAATCTTTACGACGTCGCACGTGATTTTCTCTGTGTGCTTTTCTATGCTAAAGAGCTTTTTTCAGTCATTTATTTCACATTGGATAAAGCTTCCCAACCTATTTTCTTTATACTGAGTGGCTATGACCTTTCACTTCCATGGCAGGAAAAAGAAAAATCAGGCTTTTCGACTGACTGCTCCACGACACAACTCGTCTACGTTAGGTACACTATTGGATGGGGCATGGGATTTTTTGGCTGCCAATGCAAGCTATGAAACCCTTGACCACTTTCATAAATGGCTGCTGGGTTAATATTCTTTTCTTTAAATTTAAATTAGCCTTTCTGGCCTCGCTTGAGATAATGTATTCTTTTGAAGTTTGTACTGGAGAACGAGGCCAGAAAGGCTAATTTAAATGTAAACAAAAGAATATTCATCTGGCAGCCATTCATGAAAGTGGTCTATGAGGGGCCAATTTCTTCAGGGTATTTCTGAGAGAGCCATTAATGACTATCAATATTCAGAAGATGTACTGAAACAGTCCGTGCCACTTATAAAATATAAATCTTGTGTGTAAAACACAAAGTTAATTTTATTAATACTGAAAAAGAAGTCTGGCTGCTATGTAACATTAAATGTATTGGATTTCACTTAAGGTTACCCAAGCTCAGTTTCTGAGATGATAATTTTGACAAGTTTCTTAAAAGTTTAGACATTGGTCATGTCACACAGATCCCAGGGGCATCAGGTGTTTCTTGCACAGTCACTGGCATGGTGTTCATGATTATTGATTTGCACATGAGAGTTCCCCATCTTTCTGGTAAACTTGTCTGGTTCAATGAAAATGAAAATCATTTAATTTTTTAGTTTTCAGATGATGGAGCTACTGAAACAAATGAGCTGACAATGTCAATTGGAAGTATGGTGTGCTGGAACTTTGGTGATCAGGTGTAAGTGTAAAAGAGAAAGATCAAATAATGCATGACCTCTGGAAGCAGCTCACTGAAGAGATGAAAATGTTTTAAGGTAATGTTTTGACTGTTTGTGATAAAGGGTGCACTGTTGAATTTCAGCCAGGAGCAGGCATGTCCTGGCAGAGCTGGGCTGCTAATGAACTCAACCAGGCAGCTGCATATCCTTCTCCAAATGCAAATGTTCATAAAGGAAACATGAACACTATGGGGGTAGTTTTGGAGTGGATAAAGATGACACCTGAAAACTTTGCACTAAGGAAATGAGAACCTCTAATACTGAAAAGGTAAACGATTTTCTTGCCTCTCTTCTCCCAAACCTTTCAGAAAAAAAATAGAAATTCCAGAAAGTTACAGTTCACGGCTGAAAATAGCATCCAACAGTTTGGTCTTCCTAGGATTGGGCATTTTCCAGACAGGTTAAGGCCAGAACCCATGCATTGTAAGATCAATGCCTGGCAACATTATATTGATCTCCTGTACTTAGAGGCAGTGGAAAGAGGAAAGTTTGATCCTTTTGTTTCTGCTCTGGGAACACCTGTAGGGAATAGATACTCTTTTGAGGGTTTCTGGTACAGACAGTGTTGGGGAGCGCGCTAGGAAGCAGGGGATGTTGCAGAAATCAGAGGTGGACCTAAAGCAATACCTGCAGAAGAGAAGTTTTCCTTATGCAAGGCATACATCAGTTGGGGGGGGGGGGATGTGGACTGGGATACTGGACTTCAAGAGTAAAAGAACATTTTAGTGATGAAGCTAGAACAGGTGTAACAAGTTACCCGTTAGGCTTATTGGCAATCAAGCCATTGCATTGGCTTGATATTACCATTATCATAGGTGAGTATCTGAAGAATGCAGGAGGACTTTTTAATAGAATAGAGACCAATTCTGCCCAGCTTGCAGAAATGGAAGAAATGTGTAGTATGTATTTTAACTTGGTGTCTTTACTTTTTTCATCCAGTTGAACAGAAGTTGCATAAGCACACAGGAGATGCTTTCAGAGGTGATGCAATGCGAAAGTTGCATAAGCACGTGTAGGCTAGATCACGAGGTTGTAACAGGAGACACGTGGGAGATGATAAATTAGTTTTTGTTTGTGAGAGCAGAAATTAAGAGAGACATTATGAAAACTAGGAGGAGAATAAAACAGGATTTGTTAAGGACAATTTTCGAGTACGTGAGTTAAGAGTGTACACCGCAAGTTTGGTACATTTGTGTTAATGTCACAACATGGACAGTTGGATATACCATTCCCTATCATGCAAATTTGCTGTTACAAGGTATAGAGTGGGTTATGGCATTGTCTCTTTGCAGGCTAAAGAGGCCAAACATTCTGGAGTGAGGGAAGATTTGACCTTAACTAACCAGTCAAATGTAAGCACCACTACTGGTAAATGGTGGCAAGTAATGCGAAGTAATTATGTTCACTCATTTTACCTCCCAGAACATTAACCAATGCCCTCTTCTTATACCTCACACTACCAATGATGTTCTCCACCGCACTGTTACCAACCAAATGTTTGAAATTGTGGTGGAAATAAAGAAAATGATTTGCTCAGTTGTCAAGTTTGTTTGTCTAGTATTGACCTGGTGACTTGTGCAAGCAGCAGAGGCGCGACAGAATCAGTGATGTGTGCACTAAAACCCATTGTCTGTAAACAGTGCAATACTCGCTTTGCTGATAACTTATCACTGTGGTCTCATCTAAAGTTCTGCAATGCCACTGAGGTAAGAAGTGTAGCTATCAATCCAACTTTGATGACAGTACCTGGTTTAAAGGAAGCTTTACATAGTTGAGGATTAAGCACTGCAGGTAATAAGGAAATTCTAGGTAAGCACCTTGAAGGTGCATTTGCTTGGGAAGGGTACTTGAATTAATTTTTAAGCAACAGTTTAACTTTCCCAAAATATTTGATGTGAAGTGTATTTTTCTTGGTCAAGTTGGTGCACAATAAGGCACACTTCCTATGAGAATGATAACTAGGCTCTCAACAAATTCTGTGTACCAGTAATGTGAGTAATATGCCAACTTACTAGGAAAAAATATTTTAAAATTGGTGCAAAATTGTTTAAATTAGCTATGTTTGCTAGACAGGTTAAACCTGTCGGAATGCAAAAGTAATGTTGTCACTGATATCACTTGGTATGCACTGATATATTACATACAAAACTTTATAAACCAATTTTTTTTTTAATTGACTTCCATTTTAGAGGCAGGGTTTCTGCTCTAATGTATTTCTGGAATTGTGTACATAAAGGTTTGACCACTAAACCCTTGACATGCTAACAACAGTATGCATATTCCCCATACTGTTCTCAATACATTTTCCAAGGTGCTGACAAGGAGAATTTGTTTAACAATCAAGAGCTTCTTTAGTTAGTAATTATTTGCTTCATTCTTGTGACTTTGTTTAATTTGGGGTTAATATTGTAAGAAGAAATTAGATGCTGGTCACTGTTAGGGGTCAAAGGGTTAATAACTAATGGCTCAGCATTTTGCTTATGTTGACACAATGCTTTTCTTTTAGTAATGGATTTGTCTTCTATTGATAGTTTAGTCTGATAGTTTAATGATATATATTAATGATATCTTACAATATTACAAAAAATATGCACTGCCTGCAGGTAGCAAAGGCTAGTCGAGGGGGGCAGTGTTAAATACGTATATTATAAAATATAAAATAAAAAGATTTACAAAGCAAGAGATTAAAAATTCTAGACAAATTACAACTACATATATACATTTAAGATACGGCAAGAAAACAGAACAAGCTGTGGGGTCTGATAGTTGTGCTATTAAAGTAGACAAATCAATATAACCGTCATATTTTTCGAGTCTCTAGAGGAGGAAATGAGTTTTACTCTTAAAGTTGTATTTTGATAGCTGGCGCACTTCACAAGACAAGCTATTCCAGATTCTAACACCATTTCTTGAAATAACTAAAAGTTACAAAAGGTGGCAGCTTGATAGTTTTAAGAGCAGGATGAAGTATACATAGATAAATGAAATTTGTATTTAAAATGAGTAATTCTCTATACTGATAGAATAATTGCATAGATGAATCAGACATCATTGTTAGTCAAATAATTAACAAGCTTTTAGCTGTTATGTTTAGGTAAAACCACACTTCTATTTATTTACTCCAGTGTATTTCTTTCTACAAGTTATAAAGATTAAAATTTAAAATATATTCTTATATCAATAAACATATTTCCTTCAGAACTTTGTTTCAGATTACATTCAGGGTTGTAATTCTTTTGCTATATGAAAGTTTCGTAATTAATTGTCAAGCTAAATCGTATTCAAATTCAATAGCTTTTGTAAATTTGAGTCTTTTCCAAATCCTTCTCGATCATAGCGCAGCACGTAAAATGAGATTGTTACCCTGTGATGTTTTACTAAATAAATAATTTGAAGCGGCGTAGTTTGCGTGACAACAATAATTGACTCGCCGCAATCTCGTTCCCAGGGTCTCTTATCTTCCCGCCCCCTGGAGCGAGCGAGGAGAGACCCTGGTTTAGGCTGGTCACGTGTTTAGAGAGCAAAAAAAAATTCCTTAGGGACGAGTCGTTTTTTTGCTGGATTTTTGCCCCATATCCTTTGTCATCTTCAAATCGACGCTATCGTTGTTCAGGTCGCCACGTTTTATAGCAGCCTTCAAGTCGCTATATGTCGGAGTTGGTATTGTAACCTTAATTTAAGACCCAAACAAGTCCTGTGTTTAGAAGCGATGTATTCGGGCAGAGATGTTGTGGTCGTTTTACCGACGGGATACGGTAAATCCTTGATTTTTCATCTTCTTAATTCTTCACTCTTCGAGAAGTTAAACAGTCAACGACCTGTGCCTTCCTTGTCATTTCGTCCAGTTTTTTATGTTGTTTCGCCTTTGAATACCTTTATTAAAGATCAAATAAGAACGAGCACCGGCAGCCGTAGGTTTTTTTGTGACTAAGGGCCTGATTACATGATCCGGGCTGGCCCTGTTAGCCGGGCTGATTTGTTTTGTTTTGGTGTTCGCCAAAGCGTGAAAACAAAAGAAATCATCCCGGCTAACCGGGCCACCTCGGCTCATGTAATCAGGCCCTTAATTAAACACTGGCACGTCAAATTATGTAAACAAAGGAAACCGAACAGTTACGTGCAATCGTCTGCGCATATTTTTCCTCTTCTGAAGGAAATAGGTACTAGAAAAAGAGAGATCGGTTAGACGAGCACAAAAAATAAATCTGTACCAATTTTCCTGGTCATCGACAACATCTTCGCAAACATATCTGACAGCGGCTGAGTCAATCGAAGGTAGCTCATTCTGAAAGAAATTTGTCACCTTTCTAAAAATACTCGCAACTCAGAAGCGGCAAAGAAGAATCTGGGACCGTCGAGACGTAACAAAAAACAAATCTGGCAAAACACTATCGAAGATACAGTTGTTTACCTCTTTTCCAGCCAAAGACTGCATCTGTGTTTGCGCTTTTACGAAATTTAGACCGCGAGGCTTCTGTCAGATTCCCTTGCATCATAGCCAGGGTGCGTGAGACAGATTGTGATATTTCTGTACATCGCTTCACCGTTTCGATAAAACTCTGACTTTCACTGATCACCGTTTTGAAAGAAATAAAATTTTTCAAGCGTCTTTTCAAGGCCTACATAATAAATGTCGAAAAAGTTTTTCTTGTCTCAACGGCCGGCCATAAATGTTGTTCGTTTTTATTGCCAATAAGCTACGCTCGCAAGTGGACTAAGTGGAGAGAAAATCCCACTTATCTGCCCCTCCCTCAAACCGCTAATTTGAAATCTCCAAAAAATCTGGGAGACACATGACCAGCCTAAACCAGGGTCTCTCCTCGCTCGCTACAGGGGGCGGGAAGATGAGAGACCCTGGGACCGAGGTTGGACCCGCCGGTGTAACTTTGAGGCACGCGACCATCCTCAGGAATTTTCTCCAAGTACCGCTTCTTGAGAAAATTCTCTCCCTTAAATCTCGCCGGAGACCAAATTTTCTCTGCAGTGTCGAGCCTTTGGAAACTGAGCGTGATTTTCTCACCATTCTTGGTCTCTCATCCCGTAGTTAGGTTTATTTTTTACAAAACTAACCCTCCTTACGCATTGTTTCTCCGCAGAATACTTCATCTTGGTATTCCAAAACCGGTCTCCTCTTTCTGTTTCATCCTCCATGCCGAAATGCCTTAAACATAGTTTGTTTGATGTGTTCGCGCTGTCATTCTTTGCCGCCACTTTTGAAGAGGCCTTTACTTTTTGTGCCAACTGCCGCTGACGATTTCTGCGCCAGCGCGCATCACAGTTGCCGGAGGAAACCGTAGGCAACTGACCATCATTTGCTTGGGTGCTAGGAATTAATCTACAATGACTGATCTGCGGCTCAATATTCATGATTTCCATGCCCCATATCCTGAGCCACCTCTGCCGGATTTGCTATGATTCCAGTGTGTCCTATTTTAAATTTGTCTTCTAGGAAGGCCTTCTGCTTAGCACTAAAATGGGAAGCCTTTCTCGAAGATCGCAATGCCCAGCTCGGCGGTAACGCATGAATTCTTTACTCTGCAATCGCAGAAGTGGCAATATAGGGCTGTGCACTAGATCCTTCCTGATATTTTTCAAAGGCATCTTTGCCTTGTCGAGAAGCGAGTGCCTTTCCTCTGTAAATATGCACTTGCCGTACTGTATACGCCGCAACACTTTGCAGTGGTGCTGAAAAGTACTCACGCATCCTTCAACTCAAAAAGAAAAAAAGATCGGCGTGTTTGTTGGCAATGGATGCAACTTCTCTTCTTAAACGATGTCTTCTGTCTTTTCTTGAAGACGCTAATGCATGGTATGTACAAATTCATTAACAATACTCAAATTAAAGTGTTAATATGGCAAACATATTGATTTGATGGTTAGTTACCATTTTCAAATTGTATCCGTATCGTACAGGACGATTTTGCATTTGGCTTGTTTTGTTTGGGAAATAACAGCTAACATTTTAAATATCAGGTAACCTGAGCAATAGAAACAACGAAAGTTGAACTAAATTAGCTTTCTATCCAGTGTTAAAACGATTTTTCGCCCCACAACGGCCTGATACCTTTTCTGTGTTACTTTTGTTTGTGGTCCTAAAATTTCGTAGTCTTGAGTAGCCCAAATATTTTATTGCATCTTTGTGAATAAGAAGCCTTGTTCTTTGCTGGACTAACTTGGTTTAACCCCAGGCCATGTCACAAGATGCGATTTTACCCTCTCAATTTATCCCATTCCTTTGTCCGCCGATATGAGTGGAATAATGAAAATAACAAAAATTGTCCAAAAACTTAGTTCGCAACAATTGGACAGATAACACTTCAGACTGTTCGTAAATACGTGTTCTTTCCATTGAGAAAATCGTTGGTTACATTTACCGGTTTGTTTATTCTCAACCGACGTTCAAATTGTGGGTTGTCTGGACCTATACTAGTGAACTCTGATATGAAAGCCACCAAACCGATTTTCCCGCCGTTCGCGTAAAATAAAAATGTTATGGAACTTAAAGCATTTTGTCTAAAAATAGTTCATCGAGACCTATATTCTGGCAAAGCTTGGGGATTTTCGACTTTTTTATATTGCACACCTCCAGGCGATATTTAGGGATGGCCGCTTTAAAGTAATTAAGTTTAATTTGATCTGCGAAAAAATTCGGCCAAAGTCGCTCACCATGTAAAAGTTTGTTTTGAATGATGCTATTTTATTACTTTCTTTGTATTTATATCCGAAGTTATAACCTCAAATTTCTTAAAAAAAAAAAAAAAAAAGAACTTCTTCCTGTTCAAAGTTTTACACTTTTCTCATCCACGAAATATTTCTATCAGATTTAAAAACAATTTTCAATTAAAAGAGTTGGAAAAAGGACGAAGTGGAAACAACACAACAGACCCCAATTGCACCCTAATTCTAGCGCATCCCTTAATCCAGTTTAACAGAAATATAAACAACAGTAAACAGTCAAATTCAAGTACGGTTATAAGAAACCGGGTGTCTCTATAAAGGCCTTAAAGAATCCGTGGGGGTTCGTGAGGTATCTAACACCGTCCAGTAGTTTGTGATAATGTGCAGAGAAAAGAGCTGAGGTGTTCACCACTGGTATTTTGTTACTTCATTGAGCTGAAGAAACGTGGTTCGTGGAACGTTGCTA
Organism: Stylophora pistillata; assembly: GCF_964205215.1. Lineage (NCBI taxonomy): Eukaryota > Metazoa > Cnidaria > Anthozoa > Scleractinia > Pocilloporidae > Stylophora > Stylophora pistillata. Next base: position 23,271,597 of record NC_142520.1, read on the forward strand.
AGTCTTGAACATTTTTTTTCAGATTAACAAAATTTGTAAATCTCGCGTATACCGTGATAATGTTTCCTAGACGCTTGGAGAGAAATTAAGGGAAATGACACATTTTCAATGAGTCGTTTACACCTATTGCACTGTAAGTTTAAATGACTGGCTCATTTAAACTGGATATATCAACAAAGTTGAAGTGGTAAATTGGCCACCGTAACGATTACAAAAGTTGACGTTTAGAGCGTTAGCCCTTCGTTACTCCCACCGACGCAGCCCCAAACAATTTCATTTAAACTGGGTTTTCACTATAGGTGTCACTAAGCTGTTTTTTCTTTTTGTTTTTTCATTCATTCTTCGTGCAAAGAAGAATAAACACAAGAAGAATGAAAAACAGCCTTGAACACTGAACTACATAGAATATTCTTGACTTGATAGCGAGAATATTTAAAGAAGAGGGGAAGGGTCTAACTGTAAATTTGACCCTAGAATGATCCCTCAACGAATTCCCTTACAAATTCTTCTTCGATAATCCATTTTTGCGAACGAATACAATGCATGTTTTAGAGGAAATTCCTTAGTCTGTGTTTTAGTGCGGCTTTATTGGGACATGACCAATGATATGCATGAAACATGCAATATAATATAACCCACGCATTTAAATGTCTGTTTTGAGGGTGGGATTTCACTTGTTCCTCTTACACCAATATTAAGAAAGACTCCAAACTTACAGCAATCCCAGCTGGGTATTGTTACTGAAAATGCCTGATGGTAATTTCCTCAACTGGTTGTTGCTCAGGAACCTGTCAAAATTTAGTAAATGTAGTGTCAATTACATAGTATTTGACAACAAAGTTCAATCAGAGTAAATGTGCTTGAATCTATTCCTGATGTACTGATACGAGGGTCTAAAATATGCACTTCGTTATCAAACCAATGTTGTCATTGATCTGATACCTCAAGGCAGGATAACAAGAGAGGATAACAAGCTATAATCTGGGACAATTTTAATTGAGACAAATTTGAAATTTTTTGGCTCTGAAAACAACTTGATTCTTACAAATGCTTTTTCACCCTCTTCCTATTACCCATTGTTGTAATACATAAGGCTTGACATTACACACTGTCATGTATTGTAGTCCTCATTATAATCCAAGCAACACTGAGTAGGGGATAAGGGTGAGTAAATTAACAGCAATGGTTTGGAGCGGGAAATATTGGAATAGTCATATTATGAAAATAGTTTGTTGAAGATTACATAAAACGTATTTTGTTGTGCATGCACAGATTCACATGATACGATCAGGCTTATTTCGCAAGACAGAGACAGGGAATGAAATCTGTATCTCTGCTAACGCGCGGTTGATATTTTGACCAATTTACGGTTAACGGGATAATTTTTTTTTTCATTGTCAGCACCAGAACCATATTGATTCGCATAATTGAGTTGCAAAGCACGAAATAAGGACTCTAACCTTTTGATTTTTCTTTTGGAAATACGAAAGAAGGTTCTTTTTTTTCCTTTTTTTTTGCGAGAGCGTTGAAAATTGTAATGAGTTTATTACAGCCAATCTCAAGTCTCTACATCTACGATAATTTCCTTGCTCTATTCTGCTACGTTTGTAGTATTTTGGATAATTTGAATATTTTCCTAAATATCATCTTTCGAACCTTACTAAAGCGTAAATCTTCAGAAATGACGATTACTCCCTTAGCACACCGCACCAAGAGATTATAAACTGAGACTGAACTTATCCCCGTGACCCATGATGTATTTGCAATGTCGCGCCATGCTGGGAAGTTATTCTTATTTACACCTCCCATGATAACCCAGTTAACGATCTCGCTATAATCTGTCGTTGGGGTTTTCGGTGTTTAAGGTTTCAAATCAGTTTTTAAAAACTGTAGCTCCTCATTGTGATGACAACCTTAAAAATGCTTGCCTCACCATTGGAATACATATGCATTATTGACCAAGTCTGTTCGTTCAAGATGGCTGGATATTTTGCTCGTCCTTTTTTATTTGTTGCGTTTTTGTGGACCGAGACAAAATTGAAATCCATAAAAACGCGAAAAAAAGAATAAGGCCAATATCCAGCCATCTTGACCGAACAGATTTGGTCAATAACGGATTTGGTAGGTTGCAAAAAATGTTCGACATAATAAGAATAAGCAATGAGTTGTTTACTTCGAGAGCCGGAAAAGAAATCAAACAGTTTTTGTAACGGAACCTCGTTACATAAATTATTTAAATCAATCAACCAATCAAAATGTTGATCTGACCGGCCGATGCCAGGCCCTTTTCCCGCCCCACCCCCAACAAAGGGAAAAGGCCCTGGGAACGAGGTTGTTTGTAACGCAATAAACCCCATGAGAGTGGTTTAATGTTTTCTTTGTTCTTCGCCTTTTTTGCACTCTCAATGGTCTTCATTGTAAAAAACATTCATGAACTTTGTAGGTCCGCTCCACGCAATCCTTTTCTTGAGCTGGATCATGGCAGGTGTAGACATTTAAATCTCAAATCTCAATTTCCGTATTCATGCATGGTGCGTGTGATTGTACAAATAAAACAATCACTTTAAGAAGGCCGAGACATTGGGGTTTGCGGTGTTGCGGTCTTGACCTTTTTTAATGCTGTATTGCGGTGAAGAACAACTCACATTGCGGTTTTGCACTGATCTCAAAGCTTACGATGTACAATGTTTGTAATTTTAAATTGACGGTGTTCGGTAAAATAGAACATTTCCAGTGTTGCAAGTTCCAGTGTTGGAGAATAACTTCGTTAGATTTTTTAACCTGTAGTTTATTGTCGGGCAAAACTAGCTAATCTTTAGTAAACGTTGACTGATTAACCCCAGGTTGTGTTCGTTAATATCTTACTTGACCTCTGGACCACTGCAACACGCATTATGGGCCAGCCACAGACCAGCGCGTGGTAAAGATGATTGAAACCGGATCAGGTAAAACCTGTGACTATATCACACTGTCGGCGTGTTGATAATATCCCTTGCGGAGATGCGGTGTTTGTTCCGAACAAATGGGGGATCTGAATACCGCAAACAGAATAGAGTCTATTTTTTTTGCGGTGTTGTGGTATTCAGAACCCCCTATGTCCCCCTCCGTTAAAGAACTTTAACCTTGACATTAAAACTGACGTGGACGTTTGCCAGGTTTCTTGATTGCTGTTATTGTTGTTGTTGTTGTTGTTGTTGTTGAAAATCAAGTCTGATTTTCGCTATTGCATAAATAGCGCTCTCTACTGTGTGGATCGTGCATCATACGTATTTAATACCGCAGTTCAAAAAAAAATATATATGAACTTCATATATACATTGTATTACGGAGTTAGTTTGGTTTCTTTTTTTCCTTTTGACTTTTCGTTTACGCCAATTTTTATCCATTAATTTAGAATTTTGTGAGGTTTTCGAGGTCTTTATTTAAGCCGAATGAGCTGGTTACTTTACTAATCGCGTTTTGGTCTCTTGATAGTTTGGTTAGATTGACACTTCCGTGTTTACTCAGTGCTTTTTAGATAGAAAATGATAGTTAAAGATTTAATTCAGGATAGGACCCCGTGTAATGAAGTTCCTTTTTGGAATAAAAGACAAGTTTAGACCGTAATTCTCGATAAAGTAATCAAGACCCACGGGCAACAGTAAGCAGTAACTTAGTTTATGATTATGTCACATACTGTTTCAAAACGACACTTTACCTTTCTTTTGGTTCCTTTAATGGTCACTTGTTCTTTTCCAAAGTCGAGACTATTTTTAAATCTATGTGTAGTGTAGTAGTATTCACGTGTGGAAACGAATGCAAGGGATGTAATACACTCGGTACCCACGGATTTGCATGTATACATGTAGCATGTATTTAACTTATTGCAGTCGTTCTTTATTGGTTAAGAGTAAGACAGTGTGTAAACGACGCCAGTGAACGGTTTTAAATTTAACCGCGGTGTATTACACTATATATGTTCGCACAATACTCTGGTACTTTCTTCAAGTATAGATTCCAGTTCTCTGCTTTGATATAAGAACGTTCCGAAGAATAGGATAAGAAAGAAAGAAAGAAAGATCCTTGGTTTCATGGTCTATCGCACGTGTGTGTATCAACCCGGGAATTCGAGATTCAATTCCAGCTTCAAAAGAAACATTTGCAGCGAAAATGATTTTTCTTTTAAATTTGATATGATATTTCCTTGATATATTAATCCGGAAAGTAAACACAGTGAATTTCATTCAGGCGTACATGTATCTACAATATAAATTTTCCTTTCGTTGGAGGGCACATTTATGCAAGTGTATTTTCTTATATTTCCTGACGAGAATTTATTACACATTCTAACAGTGAGTTGTAATTTAATCAAGTAGATAAAAAGGTCATGTGCAACAGTGTTCACCCCAGGTTTGCAGATTTAAGATAGTGTATACGGCTACGATAATTCCTACCCTTATAAAATGAACCCAGCTGCTGGCGATACATCTGGATGTGAGCACATTTGAATGACCCCGTGGAGAAGCTATTACGGTTTAGAACTTATCACCGATCTTGTAGATCGAATCTTTGTCAAGTTAAAGAGCAATATTGATACTAAACTTGGTGCCTTTAGATTCCTTTCGAAAGTATCATTTCCGGATAAGGATATCGTATCCTTTCCGGATACCTGCGGAGATCGCCTTATTTTCCCCTTAGGATTTATGATTGCTTGACCCGTAATTGATTTAGGTAAACTTTATTACTTTCCGTCCTCACAGACAACAAAGTTCTGTGGAATCCTTTTCGTCTCTGTAGTACAAATGTAAATATTTCACGGAGTTTTTCTTTAGGTGACAGAATGTATCAAAGAGTTGTAATTAAGGGGGAGAAGACGTTAGCTTTAACAATTTACGATGAATCGTTCTCTATTTTAATGGTTGATGGTTTAATTCTAGGTCCTTGACGGTTGAATTTTATTAGGAGGATATCAAAACTTTCTGTTTTTTAACATAAATCATTTCTCCAGTAATTTTTAGATCAATCCTTTCTCTGGAGAAATGCATTGAGGCCTGAGTCGAAGACCCTTGACAATTGTTAGATCCAAACAATCTCTTAGTTCCTGTCAGCATAGTCACAGAATCAGATGGCGAAAGAGATTAAAAAGCTGCGGAGGATTACCGTACGTGAACACAGGCTCGCGCCTGCGCTCTCTTGCTCAAAAATTAATGAAAATTAATCATGGGAAGGTTATGAAATAGATAAACCCCGTTCTGACTTTCTGCTATGTCGGCTGATAATGTCGTTGGCTGAGAGATTATCCTCAAAATTTCATATTTGCCCTCGAAGTTTCGCTTCTCGGCTAAATTTTCATTTTTCGGACAATCTCTCAGTCGCGGACATTATCAGCCGACATACCAGCCGCCCGAAGGGGTTTATTTACTAAATACCACAGGGATTTTTAAAATGAAGAATTGAATGGGGGACGGTGTACAATTATGATAAATTCTGAATGTTTCGTTTAGTAAATAGGCGTTGCCTATCATGATAGATATATTTTAATCAACACAACTCGTGATTTACATTAATTCCTCACAACGATTTAAAGTGTAAGCTTGTCGTGATTTAAACCAGTTTTTCAGAAGAATCAGTAAGAGAGAGAAGTCGATTTTTGTATCTGTTTGCTTACCCGAATCTGCTAACCTGAAGTGAGAAACCTGTTTTTACGACCCGCCACAGAAGTAACTTTCCAGTTATGTTTTCTTGAGTTTTGCCATGAGACTAAGACTAAATTTGCGTTTGCTGATTTCCAATTACAAATGTACTTCTCTTACATTGAATAATCATTAAAGTTTGGATAATATTATACGGTTTGTGGTGGTCGTCTGAGCTGACCAGTTCCGAGTAAGGAGACAATGAAAAAAAATGCATAAATGTTTCATATTTTGCACACCGTGCACTCTCGTACTATCCCGGTATCTATTTTATTCGTGAGCTATTGTGCTTAAAAGATATTGGTGTGAAAAAAAAAAAAAAGAAAAAAAAAAAAAAAGATTGGAATAATTTTCAGAATTTTTAAACGGAAATATTGTAATCGTTGCAGATATAAAGTAGTAAAAATAATCTTCGTTCAATAAATTAATTTATTTATTAATTATATAAATACGATGGTCGTTGCTAGGTCAATTCCTCACGTTACTATCTTAGAGTTAGAGTTCACGTGACGAGGCGTTCACGGCTTCAGCAGATTCAAACTCGAAGGCGCGCTATAAAAAGGTTGGCTCCGCTCCTTGATTTCAGCTCAAATGAAAGAATCATGCAATATTGCGACCAACGGTCCCACCATAAGAGAAACGGTGTGCATGGAAGACACTAAAAGTATTATTTTGGGTCAAAAATTAGAATATATTGAGTCTTGTTGACTCTCATTCCCAGAATTTAGCTTATTTTGATTTTATTTGGCACCAACACATCGCTCGGCCGTTCAAAGTGCGATCTACGGTCGACTATGCAGTCGTACAGTTGTCTTTTCAAAATTCGCGCCGTGTAACTTCGGCTTACATCCCCAAGCCCCTTGTACACGTCGGTTGGCTGAGCCTTCAGATTATTCCAATTGAAACTAGCGGCGTCATAAATACTGCATGCGCAATATTGTCTGTGACAATACATCTAAAGAATGATTAAGTTCGCAAGTAAGTGCGATTAGCAGCCAGAATTTCACAACTCTAGTGGTTGTTCGGCAACATTCTTAGGTGTCGCTGCTTGAAGGATATTTATTGTGGAATTTGTGCGTCAAGGCTGACGGAAATAACCCTTCTATGCCAAAGAAAAAGCGGCCAACAGATCGAGCTCTTCAGTTTTCTTTCAACATAGAGCTTCCTCGAACTCAAGAGAGCAGACTAGACGTCTTGGCATTAAAGACTGAGTCAAAATGGTAAAATGCGCGTTAAATCTAACAAAAGCGACCTCAAGTACACATAATGTGGAGCTGATGGAGGCTCTTCTGTTAGCTTTTGAGGAGAAAATGGAGAGGAAAGGACTTGCATGGAGCCAACTGAGCTTATCATCAACTGGAAGCACAGCTAGTCCGGACCCCTTTCTTGTTTCTACACAATCTATCACACGCTTTTGTTTTCCTTTAGCGTCTTCCACTCCATCTTCGCGTATTTCTTTGCCTTTCTCTGATCCTGTTTCTCCAATTTTCACTCCACATGCAGAACATACACCACAAAGAATGTAGATCACTGCGACTTTAGCAGAGAACGACCCCATATATCTCTGCAGCGAGGGAGCTCTGCGAACTTTGCATTCTTTTTTTTGGTAACACTCTCTCCACAGTATGCTGTTATTGTGGAAAACTCATCGATTGCGATTCACTAATCTTCAATGGACAAAGTCATGTTGTGTCCTGAACAGTTTCATGTGTATGTGGAGATTCATTCAAGTGGCTCTCCTCCTCTATTATGGAAGGATCTCCTCCAAAGTACTATGTAAATTTGAGGTAAGTACCTTTTCGTTTTCAGCGGGAAATGTTCTGAAATTCGTTCTCTCAGTATTCTTGAGTTTTGTTGTAACTGGTCACTTATCTGCCTCTCTTTTTCATAGATTGATTCATGGAGTATTGTCCTGTGGCGTGACAGAGCCACAGTACACAAGTTTCTCTCGAGTAGCCAACATTGGGTCAGAGGGAGAAAAAACCTTTGACACAGGTTATTAATGCACTTCTCTAATGCTCCTAAACTCGTGTTGTATTTCTTCTTGCAAGCAAATGGCAGTCAACAACAGTTTACAGGAAGCCAAATGATGATCTCTCCACCAAAATACCTCAAATGGACTGAGCAGTTTCTTATTTGGTTTCTCTCTTACCTGAATTCTAAAATACCTCTTTTTTAAATTACTTCAACAGTCTTGAAAAAGTATTGTTATGCAACCATTATGAATAGGGTTTGCAATCAGTCCATGTCTGCTGCCCAGGAAGAAGTGAAAAACACCCCTGGTTATGTTGCAAATGGAGAGGTACAAGTTGGTTTCAATTTTAATTTGTCTTTGGCCACATACTTATACACCAGTCTTTGTTTTGTGTAACTGTTCCTTTCTGCAAGCCAGGATCTCTGCAAGCAGTCAGTTTGATGCATGGGATCTAGTAGACTTCTGCAAAGTTCTGCTGACTAGCACATCTAAGCATACAATACCTGATATCAAATTGCAAACCCTGAGAGATTTGTGAGTACAGAAATGTGTTCAATGTTATGTTTTGATATCTACCATTTCTTCCTGTAGTGTGTTATTACAGATGCAAGGCATGATTCGAGTAGATCAGCAGCAGACATCACGGTGTAGGCCTCTTTCTATTAAGATGCTTTTAAAATCTTTGCATGATATGTTGAACCTTGATACACTCAATGCTCTTCCAAAAACTATTTTTATTTTTACTGATTCTGTTTAGAACCAAAAAAGTTTTAGGGGTCGTAAACTGGAGTAGGGCGTGGGGACGGGGAGCGTTGCGTGACTCCGGCCCGAGCAGCTGCGAAGGAGACTAGTGAAACTTCAGCAGTGAGCAGTGAAGTCCCTATGACGAAAGAGCTGCTGACTTTTCTAACTGAGACCCAAGGTATGATACATTTGCATCCTCAATAATATAAACCATTGATGTAATATGAGTATGGAGGACAGGAAAATCTTTTATAGTGTGACTAAAGTAATTCTACTTTTTTTTTGTTTGTTTATTTATTTCTCATGTGAACTTCTGCATGAAGAACAGTCCACTCAGTGAGCAAGAATTCCATGCTAACCTGCTGATTGTTGCTGACCATTATCAGGTAATTTGAATGACTGTTTATTGAGAGAATGCGTAGTAGTCATAAGGTACAAATAGTTTTTCTCAGGTTACTCCTTCAAAAGAACGATTTCACGAAACCAAATTTATTACTATTAATTTTTGTTGTTATGAACACATTGTGTTATGTAATTCCAACAAGACATAGCATAATTCATGAACTCAAAGATTACAGAATTTTCTGTAAAAATGGAAAACCAGAAGCATTATACTTACTATTATTAATACTGATCTATTAATTTGTTTTTTCTATAATTTTCTTTATTTATGACTCAGGGAAATCATGTCAATTGCCATGCGAAGTCATGGTGCAAGCAGAATGGCTACGTAATGAGCAAAAGGTTTTACCTAAACCTGAAGCTGTAGCTGCATATAGGAAAGCCATTATGGGCACCTCAATATATAGAGATGCATAAATTATGATTACATGCGGGCAATTAATTGGCACATGCCACTGTATGTCTTTGTTTCTGCATGAAAAAGTTTGCCTTTTCCAAATTAACCATGTTGCAGTAAAGGATTTGAAAGAGTTGCAAAAAATGCATGTTCCAGTTACAGAAAAAGCCACTCAAAATCTGTTACCTTCTGCAGTGTAGGGAAACATACTGGATTGAATCTCTCCATTCAGTGATGCTCATTTATGCTGCTAAGGGGATCTATTATGAGGATGACACGTACAACATGCACATGGAACTAGGCTTTCTTGATTGGGTAAAAGACTTATGCTGTTGTTAATTCTGCACAATTGCTTTGGCACTTTTTGAATGCTATGCTTACTCTTTCTTATTGACTTGTTTCTCTTGCAGAATGAAAATGTGAATAGAGAAGTATTGTCCCAGCAGATGTACCAACATGCCAGGCATCCGAATCGTCCGGCAGAGATCAGGGTGCTTACTGCAAAAACATTCAAATTTAGGGAAACCATCTGGTGTACCTTTTTTTATCTAAATAACTAATGTCCATTCTGCTTACCAGGGATTCTGACTTCCTGTGATAACTAAATAAATGTGAGCCCAAATGTCTTCTAAAAGGTGTGAGGTAACCAGGGAAGAATAATTACAGCAACTGCTGGTACTAAGTAGTGAAGCATTCATAAGTATTAGGTATTAGTCGCGGGACTTTCCATGCAGTTTTATTGATGACTGTGTATGTTTTATGAACTAATATTCAATTGTTATTTATAATTGCTCTCCTTGACATGGGCATTTGTATGAGAATTTGCTTATTCCCTTGTATGCCCCATGTAAGGATGCCTGGAGGGTTAGGAAACCTTGACCTCACGTCTTTTATAACACAATTGGGCATCTTTTCCCACGCTGCATTTACTTGGTCCCCAAGCTCCACTTTTCTGGCCTGGTAAAGAGGGTCTTTCCAGAGCCTACACTTCTTTAGAGATCTTTAATAGGTCTTATAATTTTAACGACGTCGCACGAGATTCTATGTGCGCTTCTCTATACTAAAGAGCTTTTTTCAGTTGTTTATTCCACATTGGATAAAGCTTCCCAACCTTTTTTTTTTATATATATTGAGTGGTTATGGCCTTTCACTTCCATGGCAGAAGAAAGAAAAATCAGGGTTTTCGACTGACTGCTCCACGAAACGACTCCTCTACAATAGATACGCTATTGGATGGGGCATGGGATTTTTTGGCTGCCAATGCAAGCTACAAAACCAGTGACCACTTTCATAAATGGCTGCCGGATTAATATTCTTTTGTTTAAATTTAAATTAGCCTTTCTGGCCTCGCTTGAGATAATGTATTCTTTTGAATTTTGTACTGGAGAACGAGGCCACAAAGGCTAATTTAAATTTAAACGAAAGAATATTAATCTGGCAACCATTTATGAAAGTAGTCTATGAGGGGCTGATTTCTTCAGGGTATTTCTGAGAGAGCCATTAATGATTATCAATATTCAGAAGATGTACTGAAACAGTCTGTGCCACTTCAATATATAAATCTTGTCTGTAAAACACAAAGTTGACTTTTTAATACTGAAAAAGAAGTCTAGCTGGTACATAACATTAAATGTCTTGGAGTTGACTTAAGGTTACCCAAGCTCAGTTTCTCAGATGATAATGTTGACAAGTTTCTTAAAAGTTTAGACATTGGTCATGTCACACAGATCCCAGGGGCATCAGATGTTTCTCGCACAGTCACTGGCCTGGTGTTTATGATTATTGATTTGCACATGAGAGTTCCCCATCTTTCTTGTAAACTTGTCTGGTTCAATGAAAATGAAAATTATTTAATTTTTCAGTTCTCAGATGATGGAGCTCCTGAAACAAATGGCCTGACAATGTCAATTGGAAGTATGGTATGCTGGAACTTTGGTGATCAGGTGTAAGTGTAAAAGAGAAAGATCAAATAATGCATGACCTCTGGAAGCAGCTCACTGAAGAGATGAAAATGTTTGAAGGTAATGTTTTAACTGTTTGTGATAAAGGGTGCACTGTTGAATTTCAGCCAGGAGCAGGCATGTCCTGGCAGAGCTGGGCTGCTAATGAACTCGACCAGGCAGCTACATATTTTTCTCCAAATGCAAATGTTCATAAAGGAAACATGAACACTATGGGGGTAGTTTTGGAGTGGGTAAAGATGACACCTGAAAACCTTGCACTAAGGATATGAGAACCTCTAATACTGATAAGGTAAACAATTTTCTTGCCTCTCTTCCCCCAAACCTTTCAGAAAAAAAATAGAAATTCCAGAAGTTACAGTTCACAGCTGAAAATGGCATCCAACAGTTTGGGCTTCCTAGGATTGGGCATTTTCCAGACAGGTTAAGGCCAGAACCCATGCATTGGAAGATCAATGCCTGGCAACATTATATTGATCTCCTGTACTTAGAGGCAGTGGGAAGAGGAAAGTTTCATCATTTTGTTTCTGTTCTGGGAGCACCTATAGGGAATAGAGACTCTTTTGAGGGTTTCTGGTACAGACAGTGTTGGGGAGCGTGCTAGGAAGCAGGGGATGTTACAGAAATCAGAGGTGGACCTAAAGCAATACCTGCAGAAGAGAAGTTTTCCTCATGTAAGGCATACATCAGGTAGGGAGGGGGAGGGGGGGGGGGTGTGTGAACTAGGATACTGGACTTCAAGAGTAAAAGAACATTTTAGTGATGAAGCTAGAACAGGTATATCAAGTTACCAGTTAGGCTTATTGGCAATCAAGCCATTGCATTGGCTTGATATTACCATTATCATAGGTGAGTATCTGAAGAATGCAGGGGGACTTTTTAATAGAATAGAGACCAATTCTGCCCAGGTTGCAGAGATGGAAGAAATGTGTAGTATGTATTTTAACTTGGTGTCTTTACTTTTTTCATCCAGTTGAACAGAAGTTGCATAAGCACACAGGAGATGCTTTCAGCGGTGATGTAATGCGAAAGTTGCATAAGCACGTGTAGGCTAGATCACGAGGTTGTAACAGGAGACGCGTGGGAGATGATAAATTAGTTTTTGTGTGTGAGAGCAGAAATTAAGAGAGACATTGTGAAAACTAGGAGGAGAATAATACAGGATTTGTTAAGGACAATTTTCGAGTACGTGAGTTAGAGTGTACCCCATGAGTTTGGTACATTTGTTGTGTTAATGTCACAACATGGACAGTTGGATATGTCATTCCCTATCATGCAAATTTCGTGTTTACAAGGTATAGGGTGGGTTATGGCATTGTCTCTTTGCAGGCTAAAGAGGCCAAACATTCTGGAGTGAGGGAAGATTTGACCTTAACTAACCAGTCAAATGTAAGCACCACCACTGGTAAATGGTGGCAAGTAATGCGAAGTAATTATGTTCACTCATTTTACCTCCCAGAACATCAACCAATGCCCTCTTCTTATACCTCACACTACCAATGATGTTCTCCTCCACACTGTTACCAACCAAATGTTTGCAATTGTGGTGGAAATAAAGAAAATGATTTGCTCAGTTGTCAAGTTTGTTTGTCTAGTATTGACCTGGTGACTTGTGCAAGCAGCAGAGGCGCGACAGAATCAGTGTTGTGTGCACTAAAACCCATTGTCTGTAAACAGTGCAATACTCGCTTTGCTGATAACTTATCACTGTGGTCTCATCTAAAGTTCTGCAATGCCTCTGAGGTAAGAAGTGTAGCTATCAATCCAACTTTGATGACAGTACCTGGTTTAAAGGAAGCTTTACAAAGTAGAGGATTAAGCACTGCAGGTAATAAGGAAATTCTAGTTAAGCGCCTTGAAGGTGCATTGGTTTGGGAAGGGTAGTTGAATTATTTTTTAATCAACAGTTTAAATCTCCCAAAATATTTGATGTGAAGTGTATTTTTCTTGGTCAAGTTGGTGCATGATAAGGCACACTTACTATGAGAATGATAACTAAGCTCTCAACAAATTCTGTATACCAGTAATGTGAGTAGTATGCCTACTATATAAGAAAAATATTTTAAGATTGGTGCAGAATTGTTTAAATTAGCTATGTTTGCTAGACAGGTTAAACCTGTCGGAATACAAAAGTACTGTTGTCACTGATATCACTTGGTATGCACTGATATATTACATAGAAAACTTTATAAACCCATTTTTTTTTAACTGACTTTCATTTTAGAGGCAGGGTTTCTGCTCTAATATATTTACAGAATTTTGTACATAAAGGTTTGACCACTAAACCTTTTACATGCTAACAACAGTATGAATATTCTCCATACCTTTTCCAAGGTGCTGACAAGAAGAATTTGTTTAACAATCAAGAGCTTCTTTAGTTAGTAATTGTTTCCTTCTTTCTTGTGACTTTATGTTTAATTTGGTTTAATATTTTAAGAAGAAATTAGCTGCTGGTCACTGTTGGGGGTCAAAGGGTTAATAACTAATGACTCGGCAGTTTGCTTGTTATGTTGACACCATGCATTTATTTTAGTAATGGATTTCTCTTAAATAAAAGCTACAAAAGGTTGCAGCTTGATAGTTTTGTAACGTTGCTAGGAAACGAGGTTAGTCTCGCCCCAGGACAAAAGGAAGGGAGCGGGAAAATCGGGTCGGCCATCTTGTTGTGATGATGTAGTGTCGCCATCGCTAATTGTATTAAAGGAGGTTTATTAAACGTTACAGTTTTAAGACCGGGATGAAGTCTTCATAGATAAATGAAATTTGTATTTAAAAGGAGTATAATTCTCTATACTGATAGGATAATTGCATAGATGAATCAGACATACTGTTAGTCAAATAATTAACAAGCTTTTAGCTGTTATGTTTAGGTAAAACCATACTTCTATTTATTTACTCCAGTGTATTTCTTTCTACAAGATATAAAGATTAAATTTTAAAATATATACTTGTACCAATAAACATATTTCCTTCAGAACTTTGTTTCAGATTACATTCAGGGTTGTAATTCTTTTGCTATATGAAAGTTTCGTGACAAGGTCTTACCAAACATTAGCAAGTCTTGCTGTTACCTAAGTAACTGTCAAGCTAGATCGTACTCAAATTCAATAGCTTTTGTAAATTTGAGTCTTTTCCAAATCCTTCTTGATCATAGCGCAGCACGTAAAATGAGGTTGTTACCCTTTCATGTTTCACTGAATAAATTATTTGAAGCGACGTAGTTTGCGTGACAACAATAATTGACCCGCCGCTGTAGCTTTGAAGCACGCGACTATCCAAGGGAAATTTCTCGAAGTGCCGCTTCTTGAGAAAATTCGTCCCTTAAATCTCGCCGGAGACCAAATTTGTCTGCTGTGTCGAGCCATTGGAAACTTAGCGTGAGTTTCTCACCATTCTTGGTCTCTCATCCCATAGTTGGGCTTATTTTCTGCAAAACGAACTTTCCTTACGCATTTTTTCTCCGCAGAAATCTTCATCTTGGTATTCCAAAACCGGTCTCCTCTCTCTGTTTTGTCCTCCAACCCTAAATGCCTCAATCATAGTTTGTCTGATATGTTCGCGCTGTCATTATTTGCCGCCGCTTTTGAAGAGGCCCTTACTTTTCGTGCCAACTGCCGCTGACGATTTCTGCGCCAGCGCGCATCAGAGCTGCGAGAGGAATACCCTGGGCAACTGACCATCATTTGCTTGGGTGCTAGGAATTCATCTACAATGACTGATCTGCGCTTCAATATTTATGATTTCCATGCCCCATATCCTGAACCACCTCTGCCGGATCTGCTATGATTCCACTGTTTTCTCCTATTTTAAATTTGTCTTGTAGGAAGGCCTACTGCTTAGCACTAAAATGGGAAGCCTTTCTCGAAGATCGCAATGCCCAGCTCTGCGGTAACGCCTGAATTCTTTACTCTGCAATTTCAGAAGTGGCAATATAGTTCTGTGCACTAGATCCTTCTTAATGTTTTTCAAAGGCGTCTTTGCCTTGTCGAGAAGTGAGTGCCTTTCCTCTGTAAATATGCACTTGCCGTACTGTAAACGCCGCAACACTTTGCAGTGGTGCTAAAAAGTACTCACGCATCCTTCAACTTAAAAAGAAAAAAAGATCGGCGTGTTTGTTGGCAATGGATGCAACTTCTCTTCTTAAACCATGTCTTCTGTCTTTTCTTGAAGAGGAGACTGCTTTTTGTCAAACAAAAGGATGTCTTAGAATTCTCCAAAAGAAAAATAATTGTCGGGAAAGACTGAATCCCTCTCTGAACCCATCAGTTTGAACAAAAAAAAAAAAGAGAGGATAAAAGTATGGCCATAAAAAGGGACTATAAATAACGCGCGTGAGAAATTAACATTTGGTAAAAGTGAGCAAGAATTATAAGGAAAGAATGCCAGTGTTTGTGATAACTGACGTTTGCTTTGCAATTGTGGCCCAGGACATGAGGGTCCGCATGTCGTGTAATCCGAGAGAAGCAGAAGGCAGTTCACGACAACATTTCGTGAAGCGAATGCGCAATCTATGTTTGGCGCTAATGCATGGTATGTACAAACTCATTGACAATACTAAAATTAGATTGTAAATATGGCAAACATATTAATTTTACGGTTCGTTACCAGTTTCAAATTGTATCCGTATCGTACAGGACGCTTTTGCACTTCTGCACTTTGGCTTGTTTTGTTTGTAAAATAACCGCTAACATTTTGAATATCAGGTAACCTGACCAACAGAAACGATGAAAGTTGAACTAAATTAGCTTTCTATCGAGTGTAAAAACTATTTTCGCCCCCAAACGGCCTGGTGTCTTTTCAACGCGCGAATTGTTGATTTTTCACCTACAATTGCGTGACAAATGATGGCGTATTTTGACCGCCGTATCAATTTTATTTGGGGTCCTAAAATTTCGTAGTCTTGAGTAGCCCAAAAATTCTATTGGATTTTTGTGAATAAGAAGCGTTGTCCCTCGCTGGATTAACTTGGCATAACCCCATGCCATGTACCAAGGTGCGATTTGATCAACTCAATTTAGCCGTTTCTTTGTCCGCCTAAATGAGTGGAATAGTGAAAAAAAAAAACAAAAACTGCCCAAAAACTTACCTAATTAACTGTCATGCTAGATCGTATTCAAATTCAATAGCTTTTGTAAATTTGAGTCCTTTGCAAATCCTCGATCATAGCGCTACATGTAAAATGAGGTTGTTACCCTTTGATGTTTTACTGAATAAATAAATTGAAGCGGCGTAGTTTGCGTGACAACAATAATTGACTCGACGCTGTAACTTTGAAGCACGCGACCATCCTCAGGAAATTTCTCCAAGTGCCGCTTCTTGAGAAACTTCTCTCCCTTAAATCTCGCCGGAGACCAAATTTCTCTGCTGTGTCGAGCCTTTGGAAACTGAGCGTGATTTTCTCACCATTCTTGTTCTCTCATCCCATAGTTGGGTTTATTTTCTGCAAAACGAACCCTCTTTAAGCCTTGTTTCTCCGCAGAAAACTTCACCTTGGTATTCCAAAACCGGTCTTCTCTCTCTGGTTCATCCTCCATGCCGAAATGCCTTAAACATTGTTTAATGTGTTCGCGCCGTCATTATTTGCCGCCACTTTTGAAGAGGTCTTTAATTTTCGTGTCAACTGCCGCTGGCAATTTCTGCGCCAGCGCGCATCAGAGTCGCGGGACGAAAACCCTGGGCAACTGACCATCATTTGCTTGGGTGCTAGGAATTCATCTACAATGACTGATCTGCGGCTTCATATTCATGATTTCCATGCCTCATATCCTGAGCAAACTCTGCTCGATCTGCTATGATTCCAGTGTGTTCTATTTTAAATTTGTCTTCTAGGAAGGCCTTCTGCTTAGCAATAAAATGGGAAGCCTTTCTCGAAGACCGTAATGCCCAGCTCTACGGTAACGCCTAAATTCTTTACTCTGCAATCTCAGAAGTGGCAATATAGGTCTGTGCACTTGGTCCTTCCTGATGTTTTTCAAAGGCATCTTTGCCTTGTTGAGAAGCGAGTGCCTTTCCTATTTAAATATGCACTTGCCGTACTGTATAGGACGCAACACTTTGCAGTGGTGCTGAAAAGTACTCAAGCATCCTTCAACTTAAAAGGAAAAAAAGATCGGCGTGTTTGTTGGCAATGGATGCAACTTCTCTTCTTAAACGATGTCTTCTGTCTTTCTTGAAGAAGAGACTGCTTTTTGTCAAACAAGAGGATGTCTTAGAATTCTCCATAATAAAAGTCAGTGTCGGGAAAGACTGAATCCCTCTCTGAACCCATCAGTTTGAACAAAAAAAAGAGAGAGGATAAAAAAATGGCCATAAAAAATGACTATAAATAACGCGCATGAAAAATTAACATTTGGTAAAAGTGAGCAAGAATTATGAGGAAAGAATGCAAGTGTTTGGGGTAACTGACGTGTGCTTTGCAATTGTGGCCCAGGACATGAGGGTCCGCATGTCGTGTAATCCGAGAGAAGCAGAAGGCAGTTCACGACAGCATTTCGTGAAGCGAATGCGCAATCTATGTTTGGCGCTAATGCATGGTATGTTCAAATTCATTAACAATACTCATATTAAAGTGTAAATATGGCAAATATATTGATTTTATGGTTTGTTACCAGTTTCAAATTGTATCCGTATCGTACAGGACGCTTTTGCATTTTGGCTTGTTTTGTTTGTAAACTAACCGCTAACATTTTGAATATCAGGTAACCTGAGCAACAGAAACGACGAAAGTTGAACTAAATTAGCTTTCTATCCAGTGTAGAAACGATTTTTCGCCCCAAAACGGCCTGGTGTCTTTTCAACGTGCGCATTGTTGATTTTTCACTTCCAATTGCGTGACAAGGAATAGCGTATTTTGACCTCTGTGTCAGTTTTATTTGGGGTCCTAAAATTTTGTAGTCCTGAGTAGCCCAAAAATTGTATTGGATTTTTGTGAATAAGAAGCCTTGTCCTTCGCTGGATTAACTTGGTATAACCCCATGCCATGTACCAAGGTGCGATTTGACCCTCTCAATTTTGCCATTTCTTTGTCCACCTAAATGAGTGGAATAATGAAAAAAAACAAAAATTGCCCAAAAACTTAGTTCGCGACGGACGTTTGTAAATACGTGTTCTTTCCATTGAGAAAATCGTTGGTCACATTTATCGTTTCGTTTATTCTCCACCGACGTTCAAGTTGTTGGTTAACTAGACCTAGTGAAGCTGACACGAGTGCCACCAAATCGATTTTACCGCCGTTCGCGTAAAATCAAAATGCCATGGAACTTAAAGTTTTTTGTCTAAAAAGAATTCATCCAGACGTATATTCTGCCAAAGCTAGGGGATTTTCAATTTTTTCATATTGCACACCTCCAGGCGCTATTTACGGAGCGCCGCTCTTAAGTAATTAAGTTTAATTTGATCTACGAACAAATTCGGCCAAAGTCCGGCGCTCACCATGTAAAAGTTTGTTTAGAATGATGCTATTAAATTTTTATTACTTTCTTTGTATTTATATCCGAAGTTATCACCTCAAATTTCTGAAAAAAAGGAGCTTCTCCCTGTTCAATGTTGTACACTTTTCTCATCCACAAAATATTTCTATTAGATTTCAACAATTTTCAACTAAAAGACTTCGAAAAAGGACAAAATGGAAATAACACACCAGACCCTATTGCACTCTAACTCTAGCGCATTCCTTAATCCAGTTTAACAGAAATATAAACAACAGTAAATGATAAAATTCAAGTACGGTTATAAGGAACCGGATGTCCTCTATAAAGGTCTTAGAGAATCCGTGGGGGTTCGTGAGTTATCTAACACCGTCCTGTATTTTTTGATAATGTGCAGAGAAAAGAGCTGAGGTGTTCACCACTGGTATTTTGTTACTTAATTGAGATAAAGAAACGTGGTTCAGAGACACTAGCATATGGGGTCTGGATTTAGGAAGGACTAGTGCACTGGATTCGTACCTCCAAAGTCTTGAACATTTTTTTTTAGATCAACAAAATTTCTAAATTTCGCGTAGACCGTGACAATGTTTACCGTGATTGCACTGTAAGTTTAATTGACTGGCTCATTTAAAATGAATTGTCACTATAGGTGTCACCAGGTTGTTTTTTGTTTTTTGCTTTTTGTGTTTTTTTATTTGGTTGTTTGTTTGTTTGTTTTTTTCATTCGTTCGTTCGTGTAAAGAAGAATAAACAGTAGAAGTCTGAAACACAGCCTTGAACACTGAACTACATAGAACATTCTTGACTTGATAAAGAGACTACTTAAAGAAGAGGAGAAGGGTCTAACAAATTCCCTTACAAATTATTCTTTGATAATCCATTTTTGCGAACGATTACAATGCATGTTTTAGAGGAAGTTTCTTAGTCTATATTTTAGTGCGGCTTTATTGGGACATAAGCAATGATATACATGAAATATCCGATATAACCCACGCATTCAAATGTCTGTTTTGAAGGTGGGATTTGACTTGTTCCTCTTACACCAATATTAAGAAAGACTCCAAACAATTTTCTTTAAATTCACGCCTGAATCTAAACAAAATATTTCTGGTTCAATATCAAACACCTTTTTAATAGGTTGAATGTTTCTATCGCACCGCGCAAAATTAAAACTTAAAAGTAAAAGGCTTGGAATACAACAAAACGACTTATAATAAAAGGAAACAGGGTAACCAAGTTCTTCTTACACTGTAAGTTAAGAGTCTGAAAAAAGTGTAATCAAGAAGCTTTCCTATTGCCTACTATCGTTTCTTTTGCCCAAGCATTATCGGGGCCACTATGTTGCATTATTTTTGGAAAACAAGTCACCTTTTTCTGCTCTGCCAACCGCAAAACTCCCCTCCTCCACCCCATACGAGTTTCTCGAGCCAAATGATTGGTTATCTTTTTTTCCGTGTCCTCTGAAAACTCCGATACCAAAAACAACTAATCTTCTCACGCTGTATTTTTTTCGGTCATCACT
The DNA here is from genome assembly GCF_964205215.1 of Stylophora pistillata. NCBI lineage: Eukaryota > Metazoa > Cnidaria > Anthozoa > Scleractinia > Pocilloporidae > Stylophora > Stylophora pistillata. The sequence goes on from NC_142520.1 coordinate 23,291,697, forward strand.
TTAAATATTTTTTTAAGCAAGTAAGGAAATATTATTCTAAAAATTGTTCGCATTGTAACCAAAACAAAATATTCCACGCGGTATCATGGCTCTAATATAATATGAAAGTTGTAACATTTGATGATATTCTACTAGATATATACACTGGAAGTGTCATTGTTCCTGATTATATGTACCTAGGCTGACTTTAAGTTGAGAAATGAAAATATTATTAAAGAATATCTCTTATATTACTAATTATATTCTTCTCATGCGAGTCTCAGATAGGTTTAATTGATTTAAATTGATTCTCTTTTTACCATAGTCACCTTTGTTCTTGTAGAATTTAAAGTCTCAAATAGTTCTTACGTATATATTTCGTCACAATATATCTGAAGCGTTATTCGTTAGCGTAATTCATTTTTTATTGGTAGGGATATTGGGCTACAGCCTCTTTTCCTTTCAACCTTCCGCCCATGCTCCCTAAAAAATACTTTGAATCCACAGCAGAAAGAAGATTATCATTCATTTCATTTCTTAGCCTGGTAACCCGTAAAGCTTTTTATCGCGTAAAGGACGCTAGGGAGTTTACGCCGGCAGAATCAAGCGGAAGTGGACGAGTTTCCTCCCCCCTAGGATGAAAGAAATAAGCCTCCAGTGGCTGCGCAACTTTCCATATCCCGCCTCCTTCCTCCCAACCTAAAACTCGAAGGGTAACTAGGCTAAGACTCTGTGGACTGGGTTGATATACATGTATCATAAGGATGGTCTGATTGAAGACTGCAAAGTGTGACCTTATCCTTATCTATCAATATTCTATTTTAAACAATAGTAATCTCTTTTTTTAATTTTGGTGAATATGTCTGATCATTTCAGTGTAGTAACTGTTACAACTATCTCTTCAACACTTTCGTTTTTCCTGTGCATTGTCCTTTTACATTGCCTGTAGGATTAAAATTAGGAGGAATAGGCTTCATTTTTGACTCACAGGTCCTGTAGGTTGGTATTGTTCATGAATATCTCTTTTGGTAAGTCCTCCAACTGGTTGTTGTCCAAGACCCTGTCAACAAATGATGGCAGTTAGTTTGTGTAACGAGCGTTCAGCTGCATTGCTGATATAAATGCATTCTCGTTATCCTCAATACCTTCAAGTGGTGAGAAATGTTTTGGGTAAGAAGCAAAGCTACTGATACTGCAAGAGATTCATATTTTGAGCCAAAGGTGTCCACTGCATTATTACATTTCGTTGATCGCGCGGAGCCGATATATCAGACATCCATCCATGTAACATGTATTAGCCATCGGCCAATCCTATTTTTGAGAATCCACAGGGCGTTCGTACTTTCTTTGGTGGCATTTCCTTTACCATTAAGAAATGAACTGAGAACACAGTCGTTTTGTCAAGGAGCATTTGAAACAGTGTATCAATTTTTCGTAATAAGGTGCTGCGCAGTAATGCAAAATTAAAAGCCTAACCTTTTGGAAAGGAAGCTTTTTCTTTGCCATTATGAATTGTAAGGAGAGATAATTTTTTCGCAATTTTTGTAATTTTTAAAAATCGAGTTTCCAGATGGGATTTGAACCCACGACCCTCCGTGATCTAGTCGGATGCTCTAACCATTGAGCTACAGGAGACTCTATGGTGAGCAAGGGTCAATTAGTGGGTATTGACTGGAACCGCATCACGCGGCTACACAGCCGCAATTGACCCTTGCTCACCATAGAGTCTCCTGTAGCTCAGTGGTTAGAGCATCCGACTAGATCACGGAGGGTCGTGGGTTCAAATCCCATCTGGAAACTCGATTTTTAAAAATTGTTTATTTCATCTTTTGTAATTTTGTCAATTAATTTGCAAATGTCATTATGGGCCAGCCAAAGACCAGCGCGTGGTAACGATGACTGAAGCTAGATCAGGTAGAACCTGTGAATACATCACAGAGTCGGTGTGTTGATAATATATTTTTGTTGTGACATTTCGTAGAGTCTAGATCGTAATTCTCGATAAAGTAATCACGATCCGCGAGCAACAGTAAGCAACAACTTGTAATACACTCAGGACCTACGGATTTGCATGCATATATATCGCATGTATTTAATCTATTCTAGGATATGCAGTTCGTGTTTTGGTTAAGAGTAAGTGTGTAACAGACGCGAGTAAACGCTCTTCAATTTAACCGCAGTGTACTACACTTTATTCGCACAATACTTTGGTAATTTCTTCAAGTATAGATTCCAGTTCTCCGCTTTGATATAAGAACGCTCCAAAGAATAGGATAAAAAAGAAAAAGAGAAAGATTCTTTGTTTGACGGTCTATCGCATATTCGTGTATCAAGCCAGGAATCGAGATTCAATTCTAGCCTAAAAAAGAAACATTTGCAGCAAGAATGATTTTTCTGTTAACTTTTGTATGATATCTCCTTGATATATCAGTCCGGAAAGTACTGAAACTACAGTGAATTTTATTTCAGGCCTACATGTATCTAGAATATAGATTTTCCTTTGGTCGGAGGGCACATTTATGCAAGAGTATTTTCTTATATTTCCTGACGAGAATTTATTACACATTCTAATAATGAGCAATTATTTGTAATTTGACCAAGTAGATGAAGAGGTCATGTGCAAGAGTGTTCACCCCAAGTTTGCAGAATTAAGATAGCGCATACGGTTACGATAATTACTACCCTTGTAATGTGAACCCAGCTGCTGGCGATACATCTGGAGTTGAGCACATTCGAATAATCCCGCGGAGAAGCTCTTACGGTTCAGAAGTTATCGCCGATCTTGTAGATCGAATCTTTGACAGGTTAAAAAGCAATATTGATACTAAACTTGGAGCCTTTAAGAGCAGTATTCATTTCCAAAGTATCCGATTTCCGGATAAGGATATCTTATCCTTTCCGGATACCTGTTGACATCGCCTTAGTTTTTCCTAAGGATTTATGATTGCTTGACCCGTAATTGACTTGGGTAAACTTTATTACTTTGCATCTTCATAGACAACCAAGTTCTGTGGAATCCTATCGTCTTTGTAGTTCAAATGGAAATATTTTACCGAGTTTTTCTTTAGGTGACAAATTGTATCAAAGTGTTCTACTTAAGAATGGGGGGGGGGGTGGGGAGACGATATTAACTTTGACAATTTACGATGAATCGTTCTCGATTTTGATGGTTGTTTGTTTAATTCTAGGTCCTTGACAGTTGACTTTTAGTAGGAAGATATCAAAACTTTCTTTTTTTTAACATAAATAATTTCTCCAGTGATTTTCAGATCAAGCATTTCTCTGGAGAAATTCTTGATCTGATATCGATTTTTCAAGTGAAATTTAACGTGGAATTCACGAGTCAGGTAGTGAATTTTTTCTTGAATCGCATAACAGAATAAAAATAAGAAAACAAGAAATTAAAACGGCAATGTTATTGTTTGTTTTTATACCGTACGCGCACCTTTTTTGAGGCTTTTTCTCCGCATAACTCAAAACGTGCGATAAAAAAATTGGACCCGTTTATGTCGGTTTGGGTGGCCGCGTCGCTGGCGAGATGAGAAGCCTGAGCGAACGAGCAAGATGTAAACAAAGAGTGACTTTCACTTACCATACCTCTTTGTTCAGACCATTCGAATAAGTCTAAGAGTCGTTCCATCAAAATAACATTTGCCATCGGTGTTCGACTCGCTAAATGAAGGCGTTCCTTCAACCGCTGAATTCTTGTCTTCACGCTTTCCAATCGCTCTTCCATTCCGGGTTCGACCGCCAGCTCCAGTGTATAACGGACTCGTAGACCTCGCGCCGCTATTTTGGCTTTTTTTGATGGAAAATCCGCCATGGCAAAATAAAATGCAAATTTAAAGCTAAAGACTAGTTAGTGCGCGACCGTAGCAACCGTAAAATGGATCAATTCGAAGTGGAAGATGAGTTATGTCGCAACGTCATACACGTACACACATTTACTTACATGTACACAAATGTACATATATGTACATGAAAACCACTCTCTCTGAGCATGTCACAGTACTGAGATCCTCTAGTCAATGATATCGACGGCTCAAGAAGTTGAGGCAAACGGAGGGGAGTCAGAGGGCCAGTACGACCATCTCGCGATAGGAGGAGCCGTTAGGAGCGCGAAATTCAAATTGCGATAGCCTAATTTTTTGAGTTTTGCAAATGAAGATCAGTATTTCTCCATTCGTCCCTTTTTAATCGTCAATAAAAACATTTTCAAGTGGAAATCAATTGAAGCAAAACAAGGATATCGGTCTTCGTGTACAAATCTCTTTTTCCCCCTTCACCTTCCATTAATCAGCCATCTTCGATTAGCCATGGAAGCAAAGATTGAGTTACAAGACGGGGGAGGAGCTATCCCTTTTATAGTCAGGGTCCTTGTTTAAGAAATCCATTTTAAAGTCAACTGTCAGAGCTGTCATTGTTAACGGAATGGAAAGCAAGGTAAGTCGCTCACGTTTGAACCGTCGACAATTTTAATTGTACCTCGTGAATTTTTCTTGCATCACATAGCTAAAGCCACCAAATCACTTGGCGAAACCAGATGTTTTGTATTTTTGTGCGCCACGCCAGTGCGCAAACAATGGAAACCCTTTCAAAGTCAGGTGTCAATATCTAGCGAATAGAGGAAACAAGATATTTTTAGAATGAAAACCACTTTTATTTCAAACTCGTGGAGAAAGCGGTGCCTCACATTTTATAATCTTCAGTAAAAAAACTAAAAGTACACAATACGGAGTTATTTAAGACAGAGATTTGCCTGCTACCACTTCACTTGGCAGAATGTGGCGCCGACAATCAACAACTGAATGGTCAAATCCTCAAGCGAAATGAAAATTTCAAGCGTTCCGGTATCAAAGCAAGATCTACAAAAAACCGGTAAGTGCTTTACAGTTGAAAAAAAAAGTGTATTCAAAATATAATGATTAAGACTGGAATTTCTCGGTAAACTCTGGCGAAAAACAGTTCAGTTAAAAGTCACAATTTTAACGGTTTTTCTTTCATCGCAGGGAGTCGCTCGTTGGTGTCAACGCTGGACTGAAAGTTTATGGAAATATTTACTGGAGAATGATTAAAAGTTACTACAGTAAACATTCCGCCAACTGCTCCTGCCATCAGGTAACTAGAACGACTGGCATTGCTGTCAAGGTCACTAGTAGCTGCTGTGTTGCTTGGCGGGGCTGAGCTATTGAGAACAATCTCCCGTAAAGCATGACTTGAATAGCCGTTGGTATTTGTCGTGCTTGGCGTGGGTTGAAACCGGCCAACTTATTTGACATTCGCCGCTGTTTTTCCAAAGGATTATGGCTGTATCTGGATATGGATTCCGGATTGGAGTGGCCAGTGAGCTCTGATATCTCCACTGGGTCGAAATCATCACTGAGCGCTTGGATGACAGTTTTACCACCACTCGAATTTGTGAATTTGCCGTCTAGTGTTTTTTGAAACCATGTTGTATCTAAAAGAGGCCAGTTCGTCGTCTGTATAGGCTACAATGGTTTGGATTTCGGGAAAAAATGCTTGACCCTTTTCGGCATTGATACCTGTTTTGGTTTTCTTTCGTAACGCTTGTTTGGTTTTCCTCGGCGAGAACTGTCGTTTGGCTCTCTTCCTCGTCTCTGGCATTTTGATTTTTTGCTATGCGTTTTCTCGTACTTTTGAGCGTGAGTGGTTTCCTCCAATTTTCTAAAAATTTCAATTTCAATTCAAAATTTGGAAGACATTCGTTTTCTATAAATTTGTTCATATTTGTTCATATTTTCGTAGCACTAGTTGTATTTACGTTAATTACGTTCGTAACAATAATTTTTGCTCGCGACTCACGTCAGCTATATCGCTTTATGCGTTAGTGCGATTCCACGCTAAATACCCTCTCTTCCGGTTGACGTATTGACCAATCAGAGCGCGTGTATACTTTAAGCTGGGCGATTCTAGCTCAAATAAAAGAATCATCCAATATTGCGACCAACGGTCTGACCATACGTGAAACGGTGTGCATGGAAGACGCAGTAAAAGTATTATTTTGGGTAAAAAAATTAGAAGATATTGAGTCTTGTTGACTCTCATTCCCATAATTTAGCTTATTTGGATTTATTTGGCACCAACACATCGTTCGGCCGTTCAAAGTGCGATCTACGGTCGACTAAGCAGTCGTACAGTTGTATTTTCAAAATTCGCGCCGTGTAATTTCGACTTACGTCCCCAAGCTCTTTATACACATCGGTTAACAGAGCCTTCAGATTATTCCCATTGAAACTAGCGGCGTCATAAATAATACATGCGCAATATTATCACTGACAATAGCTTTAAGTAAGTGCGATTAGCAGCCTGCATTTCAGAACTCAAGTGGTTGTTCGGCAACATTCTTAGCTGTCGCTGCTCGAAGGATAGTTATTGTGAATTTTGTGCGTTATGGCTCACGGAAATAACCCATCTATGTGCAAGAAAAAGCGTCCAACAGATCGAGGTCCAGTTCTCTTTCAACAGAGAGCTTCCTCAAGAGAGCAGACTTCTTGGCATCAAAGACCGCGTCAAAATGGCAAAAGGTGCGCTAAATCTAACAAAAGCGACCTCAAGTACACAGAATGCGGATCTGATGGAGGCTCTTCTGTTACCTTTTGAGGAGAAAATGGAGAGGAAAGGACTGACATCGAGCCAACTGAGCTTATCATCAACTGGAAGCACAGCTAGTCCGGACCCCTCTCTTGTTTCTACACCATCTACCACACGGTTTTCTTTTCCTTTATCGTCTTCCACTCCATCTTCGTGTATTTCTTTACCTTTCTCTGATGCTGTTTCTCCAATTTCCCCTCCACATGCAGAACATACACCACAAAGAATACAGATCACTACGCCTTTAGCAGAGAACGAGTGAGGCGTGAGTAGTCCAGTGGTCAGTGCGCTGGATTCTGGGTCAAACGGCCCGGGTTCAAGTCCTGGCTGGGGCTTAACGTTGAGTCCTTAAGCAAGACACTTCACTCACATTGTTTCGTCTTCTCGGATAGGACGTAAAGCCGGAGGTCCCGTCTCTTAAAGGGTAAGGGGTAAGAGACGTTAATTTCCCACGCACGAGATTACTGTGTGCTGGATGTCCTCCCCTGGGGTGGGTTGGTGGGAAAACAGCAGGTCCACATCAGCTTATACAGTTGCCAATAAATTCAACCTGCTTGAACAAATAAACATGATGATGATGATGATGATGATGATGAGAACGACCCCATATAATTATCTCTGCAGCGAGGGAGCTCTGCGAACTCTGTATTTTCTTTTTGTAACACTCTCTCCACAGCATGCTGTTACTATGGAAAACTCATTGATTGCGATTTACCAATCTTCAATCGACAAAGTCACGTTGTGTCCGTAACAGTTTCATGTGTATGTGGAGATTCATTCAAGTGGCTCTCCTCCTCTATCATGGGAGGATCTCCTCCAAAGTACTATGTAAATTTGAGGTAAGTACCTTTTCGTTTTCTGCTGGAAATTTTCTGAAATTCACTCTCTCTGTATTCTTGAATTTTGTTGTAACTGGTCACTTATCTGCCTCTGTTTTTCATAGATTGGCAAGGCACTTTCTCTAATGCTCCTATGTTGTATCTCTTCTTGCAAGCAAATGGCAGTCAACAACAGTTTACAGGAAGCCAAATGATGATCTCTCCTCCAAAATACCTCAAATGGACTGAGAAGTTTTTTTTGTTTGGTTTCTCTCTTACCTGAATTCTAAAATACCTCTTTTTTAAATTACTTCAACAGTCTTGAAAAAGCATTGTTATGCAACCATTGTGAATAGGGTTTCCAATGAGTCCATGTCTGCTGCCCAGGAAGAACGGAAAAGCAGCCCTGGTTGTGTTATAAATGGAGAGGTACAGGTTGATTTCAATTTTATTTTATCTTTGGCCACATACTTATACACCAGTCTTAGAGTATGGGAGGTGCATGCTTGAGTTTTGTTCAATTGTTCCTTGTTGCAAGCCAGGATCTCTGTAAGCAGTCAATTTGATGCATGGGATCTAGTAGACTTCTGCAAAGTTCTGCTGACTAGCACATCTAAACATACAATATCTGATATCAAATTTTAAACCCTGAGAGATTTGTGAGTACAGAAATGTGTTCAATGTTACATGTATGTTTTGATATCTACCATTTCTTCCTGTAGTGTGTTATTACAGATGCAAGGCATGATTCGAATAGATCAGCAGCACACACGATGGTGTCAGCCCTTTCTTTCTCTTAAGATGCTTTTGAACTCTTTGTATGTATGTTGAACCTTAATACACTCAATGCTACTCCTAAAAATATTTTTATTTTTACTGATTCTGTTTAGAAGCAAAAAAGTTTTAGGAGTCGTAAACTGGAGTAGGGCTAGTGAAACTTTAGCAGTGAGCCGTGAAGTCCCTATGACAAAAGAGCTGCTGACTTTTCTATCTGAGACCCAAGATATGATACATTTGCATCCTCAATAATATCCTACCATTGATGTAATATGAGTATGGAGGACAGAAAAATCTTTTATAGTGTGACTAAAGTACTTGTTTTTTTTTTGTTTATTTCTCGTGTGTACTTCTGCATGAAGAACAGTCCACTCAGTGAGCAAGAATTTCAGGCTGACCTGCTGTTTGTTGCTGACCATTATCAGGTAATTTGAATGACTGTTTATTGAGAGAATGCGTAGTAGTCATAAGGTACAAAGAGTTTTTCTCAGGTTACTCCTTCAAAAGAACGATTTCACGAGACCAAAATTATTATTATTAATTTTTTTTGCTGTTATGTACACATTGTGTTATGTAATACCAACAAGACATAGCATAATTCATGAACTCAAAGATTACAGAATTTTCTGTAAAAATGGAAAACCAGAAGCATTATACTTACTATTATTAATACTGATCTATTAATTTGTTTTTCTATAATTTTCTTTATTTATGACTCCGAGAAATCATGTCAATTGCCATGCGGAGTCACGGTGTAAGCAAAATGGCTACCTAATGAGCAAAAGGTTTTAACTAAACCTGAAGCTGTAGCTGCATATAGGAAAGCCATTATGGGCACCTCAATATATAGACATGCATATGATTACATGCGGGTAATTAATTGGCACATGCTACTGTATGTTTTTGTTTCTTTGTATGAAAAAGTTTGCCTTTTCCAAATTAGCGATGTTGCAGTAAAGGTCTTGAAAGAGTTGCAAAAAATTCATATTCCAGTTACAGTAAAAGCCACTCAAAATCTGTTAACTTCTGCAGTGTAGGGAAACATACTGGATTGAATCCCTCCATTCAGTGATGCTCATTTCTGCTGCTAAGCAGATCCATTGTGGGGATGACACCTACAACATGCACATGGAACTAGCCATTCTTGATTGGGTAACAGACTTCTGCTGTTGTTAATTCTGCACAATTGCTTTGGCACTTTTTGAATGCTATGCTTACTCTTTCTTATTGACTTCTTTCTCTTGCAGAATGAAAATGTGAATAGAAAAGTATTGTCTCTGCAGATGTAGCAACATGCCAGGCGTCTGAATCGTCCGACAGAGATCAGGGTGCTTACTGCAAAAACATTCAAATTCAGGGAAACCATCTGGTCTGCCTTTTTTAATCTAAATAACTGATGTTTATTCTGCTTACCAGTGATTCTGACTTCCTGTGATAACTTAAAATGGGAGCTCAAATGTCTTCTAAAAGATGTGAGGTAACCAGGGAAGAATAATTACAGCAACTGCTGGTACTAAGTAGTGAAGCATTCATGAGTATTACAGTGTAGGTATTATTTAAGGGACTTTCTATGCAGTTTTATTGATGTTTCCACCCCTTAATTTTTTTTTGACTGTATATGTCTCATGAACTTATTCAGTTGTTATTTATAATTGCTCTCCTTGACATGGGCATTTGTATGAGAATTTGCTTATTCCCTTTTATGCCCTATGTAAGGAATGCCTGGAGGGTTAGGAAACCTTAAACTCACATCTTTTATAACACAATTGGGCATCTTTTCCCGCGCTGCATTAACTTGGTCCCAAGTTTTACTTTTCTGGCCTGGTAAACAGGGTCTTTCCAGAGCCCACACTACTTTAGAGATCTCCATTAAGTCTTGTAATCTTTACGACGTCGCACATGATTTTCTATGTGCGCTTCTCTATACTAAAGAGCTTTTTTAAGTGGTTTATTTCACATTGGTTAAAGCTTCCCAACCTTTTTTTTTTTTTATATTGAGTGGCTTTAGCCTTTCACTTCCATGGCAGAAGAAAGGAAAATGAGGCTTTTTGACTGACTGCTCCACGAAATGACTCATCTACAATAGGTACGCTATTGGATGGGGCATAGGATTTTTTGGCTGCCAATGCAAGCTACGAAACCATTGACCACTTTCATAAATGGCTGCTGGATTAATATTCTTTTGTTTAAATTTAGATTAGTCTTTTTTACCTGGCTTGAGATAATGTGTTCTTTTGAGTTTTGTACTGGAGAACGAGGCATGAATGGCTAATTTAAAATTTAAACAAGAGAATACTAATCTGGTAGCCATTTATGATGAAAGTAGTCTATGAGGGGCTAATTTCTTCAGGGTATTTCTGAGAGAGCCATTAATAATTATCACTATTCAGAAGGTGTACTGAAACAGTCCGTGCCACTTCAATATATAAATCTTGTCTGTAAAACACAAAGTTGACTTTTTAATACTGAAAAAGAAGTCTGACTGCTACATAACATTAAATGTCTTGGAGTTGACTTAAGGTTACCCAAGCTCAGTTTCTCAGATGATAATGTTGACAAGTTTGTTAAAAGTTTAGACATTGGTCATGTCAAACAGATCTCAGGGGCATCAGGTGTTTCTGATTATTGATTTGCATATGAGAGTTCCCCATCTTTCTTGTAAGCTTGTCTGGTTCAATGAAAATGAAAATCATTTAATTTTTCAGTTCTCAGATGATGGAGCTCCTGAAACAAATGAGCTGACAATGTCAATTGGAAGTATGGTGTGCTGGAACTTTGGTGATCAGGTGTAAGTGTAAAAGAGAAAGATCAAATAATGCATGACCTCTGGAAGCAGCTCACTGAAGAGATGAAAATGAGTGAAGGTAATGTTTTCACTGTTTGTGATAAAGGGTCCACTGTTGAATTTCAGCCAGGAGCAGGCATGTCCTGGCAGAGCTGGGCAGCCAGTGAACTCAACCAGGCAGCTACATATCCTTCCTCAAATGCAAATGTTCATAAAGGAAACATGAACACTAAGGGGGGTAGTTTTGGAATGGGTAAAGATGACACCTGGAAACCTTACACTAAGGAAATGAGAACCTCTAATACTGAAAAGGTAAACAACGATTTTCTTGCCTCTCTTCCCCAAAACCTTTCAGAAAAAAAATTGAAATTCCAGAAAGTTACAGTTCAGGCCTGAAAATGGCATCCGACAGTTTGATCCTCCTAGGATTGGGCATTTTCCAGACAAGTTAAGGCCAGAACCCATGCATTGTAAGATCAATGCCTGGCAACATTACATTAATCTCCTGTACTTAGAGGCCATGGAAAGAGGAAAGTTTGATCCTTTTGTTTCTGCTCTGGGAGCACCTATAGGGAATAGAGACTCTTTTGAGGGTTTCTGGTACAGACAATGTTGGGGAGCATGCTAGGAAGCAGGGTATGTTGCAGAAATCAGAGGTGGACCTAAAGCAATACCTGCAGAAGAGAAGTTTTCCTTTCTTTGGAGGCATAGATCAGGTAGGGGGGGTGGGGGGGTGTGGACTGGGATACTGTCTGGATAGCTGGCTTCAAGAGTAAAAGAACATTTTAGTGATGAAGCTAACAGGTATAACAAGTTACCAGTTAGGCTTATTGGCAATCAAGCCATTGCATTGGCCTCATATTACCATTGTTTACTTGACACTTAAGAAAGTGAAGACGAAACAGAGGCATAAACAATCCAACGATTAGCTCTTAGCAAGATAGGTGAGTGTCTGAGGAATGCAGGGGACTTTTTAAAAGAATAGAGACCAATTCTGCCCAGGTTGCAGAACTGAAAGAAATGTGTAGTATGTATTTTAACTTGATGTCTTTGCTTTTTTTATCCAGTTGAACAGAAGTTGCGTAAGCACACAGGAGACGCTTTTAGAGATGATACAATGCAAAAGTTGCATAAGCATGCATAGACTAGATCACGAGGTTGTAACGGGAGATGCGTGGGAGATGATAAAATCAGTTTTTGTGTGTGAGAGCAGAAATTAAGAGAGACGTTGTGAAAACAAAGAGGAGAATAAAACAAGATTTGTTAAGGACAATTTTCGAGTATGTGAGTTAGTCTACCCCACAAGTTTGGTACATTTGTGTTGATGTCACAACACAGGAACAGTTGGATATGCCATTCCCTATCATGGAAATTTGCTGTTTACAAGGTATAGGGTGGGTTATGGCATTGTCTCTTTGCAGGCTAAAGAGGCCAAACATTCTGGAGTGAGGGAAGATTTGACCTTAACTAACCGGTCAAATGTAAGCACCACCACTGGTAAATGGTGGCAAGTAATGTGAAGTAATTATGTGTGCTCATTTCACCTCCCAGAACATCAACCAATGCCCTCTTGTTATCCCTCACACTACCAATGGCGTTCTCTGCCACACTGTTACCAACCAAATGTTTGCAATTGTGGTGGAAATAAAGAAAATGATTTGCTCAGTTGTCAAGTTTCTTTGTCTAGTATTGACGTGGTGACTTGTGTAAGCAGCAGAGGCGCGACAGAATCAGTGTTGTGTGCACTAAAACCCATTGTCTGTAAACAGTGCAATACTCGCTTTGCTGATAACTTATCACTGTGGTCTCATTTAAAGTTCTGTAATGCCACTAAGCTAAGAAGTGTAGCTATCAATCCAACTTTGATGACAGTACCTGGTTTAAAGGAAGCTTTACATAGTAGAGGATTAAGCACTGCAGGTAATAAGGAAATTCTAGTTAAGGGCCTTGAAGGTGCATTGGCTTGGGAAGGGTAGTTGAATTATTTTTTAATCAACAGTTTAAATCTCCCAAAATATTTGATGTCAAGTGTATTTTTCTTGGCCAAGTTGGTGCACAATAAGGCATACTTGCAATGAGAATGATAACTAAGATCTCAACAAATTCTGTGTACCAGTAATGTGAGTAATATGCCTACTTAATAAGAAAAATATTTTCAAATTGATGCAAAATTGTTTAAATTAGCTATGTTTGCTGGACAGGTTAAACCTGTCGGGATGCAAAAGTACTGTTGTCACTGATATCACTTGGTATGCACTGATATAATTTATTACAAAGAAAACTTTATAAACCCATTTTTTTTTTAACTGACTTGCATTTTAGAGGCAGGGTTTCTGCTCTAATGTATTTATGGAATTTTGTACATAAAGGTTTGACCACTAAACCCTTTACATGCTAACAACAGTATGAATATTCTCCATATTGTTCTCAATACATTTTTCAAGGTGCTGACAAGGAGAATTTGTTTGTCAAGAGTTTGAGAAGGTGTAGTCTGATCGTCCGGGTGAGTGTAGTCCTGAGAAGGACTGTTGTCGGTGGCAGTGACTGTTGTCGGTGGCAGTGACAGTCACTGCCACCGACAACAGTCCTTCTCAGGACTACACTCACCCGGACGATCAGACTACACCTTCACATGTTACCCCCGGGTTCAAACCATTTACTGAATCAAGAGTTTCTTTAGTTAGTAATTATTTCCTTCATTCTTGTGACTTAATGTTTAATTTGGGGTTAATATTGTAAGAAGAAATTAGCTGCTGGTCAGTGTTAGGGGTCAAAGGATTAATAACTAATGACTCAGCATTTTGCTTGTTATGTTGACACAATGTATTTGTTTTAGTAATGCATTTGTCTTAAATAAAAGCTACAAAAGGTTGCAGCTTGATAGTTTTAAGAGCAGGATGAAGTATACATAGATAAATGAAATTTGTTTTTAAAAGGAGTAATTCTCTATACTGATAGGATAATTTCATAAAATAATGAATCAGACATCATTGTTAGTCAAATAATAAACGAGCTTTTAGCTGTTATGTTTAGGTAAAACCATACTTCTATTTATTTACTCCAGTGTATTTCTTTCTACAGGATATAAAGATTAAATTTTAAAATATCTGCTTGTATTAATAAACATATTTCCTTTAGAACTTTGTTTCAGGTTACATTCAGGGTTGTCATTCTTTTGTTATATGAAAGTTTCGTGACAAGGTCTTACAAAACATTAGCAAGGCCTACTGTTACCTAATTAATTGTCAAGTTAGATCGAATTCAAATTTACTAGCTTTTGTAAATTTGAGTCTTCTAAATCCTTCTCGATCATAGCGCAGCACGTAAAATGAGGTTGTTACCCTTTGATGGTTTACTGAATAAATAATTTGAAGCGGCGTAGTTTGCGTGACAACAATAATTGACTCGCCGCCGTAACTTTGAAGCACGCGACCATCCTCGGGAATTTTCTCCAAGTGCCGCTTCTTGAGAAAATTCTCTCCCTTAAATCTCGCCGAAATTTTCTCTGCTGTGTCGAGCCTTTGGAAACTGAGCGCGATTTTCTCACCATTCTTGGTCTCTTATCCCGTAGTTAGCTTTAGTTTCTGCAAAACGAACCCTCATTACGCATTGTTTCTCCAGAGAATACTTAATCTTGGTATTCCAAAACCGGTTGCCTTTCTCTGTTTCATCCTCCATGCCGCAATGCCTTTAATATAGTTTGTTTGATGCGTTCGCACTGTCATTATTTGCCGCCACTCTTGGAGAGCACTTTACTTTTCGTGCCAACTGCCGCTGACGATTTCTGCGCCAGCGCGCATCAGAGTTGCCGGAGGAAAACCCCAGGCAACTGACCATCGTTTGCTTGGGTGCTAGGAATTCATCTACAGTGACTGATCTGCGGCTCAATATTCATGATTTCCATGCCCCATATCCTGTGCCACCTCTGCCGGATCTGCTATGATTCCAGTGTGTTCTATTTTAAATTTGTCTTTTAGGAAGGCCTTCTGCTTAGCACTAAAATGGGAAGCCTTTCTCGAAAATCGCAATGCCCAGCTCTGCGGTAACGCCTGAATTATTTACTCTGCAATCGCAGAAGTGGCAATATAGGGCTGTGCACTAGATCCTTCCTGATATTTTTCAAAGGCATCTTTGCCTTGTCGAGAGGCGAGTGCCTTTCCTCTGTAAATACAGTATGCACTTGCCGTACTGTATGCGCCGCAACACTTTGCAGTGGTGCTGAAAAGCACTCACGCATCCTTCAACTCAAAAAGAAAAAAAGATCGGCGTGTTTGTTGGCAATGGATGCAACTTCTCTTCTTAAACGATATCTTTTGTCTTTTCTTAAAGAGGAGACTGCTATTTTGTCAAACAAAAGGATGTCTTAGAATTTTCCAAAAGAAAAGTAACTGTCGGGAAAGGATGAATCCCACTCTGAACCCATCAGTTTGAACAAAAAAAAAAAAAAAAGAGAGGATAAAAAGATGGCCATAAAAAATAAATATAAATAACGCGCGTGAGAAATTAACATTTGGTAAAAGTGAGCAAGAATTAAAAGGAAAGAATGCTAGTGTTTGTGGTACTGACGTGTGTTTTGCAATTGTGGCCCAGGACAGGGGGGTCCGCTTGTCGTGTAATCTGAGAGAAGCAGAAGGCAGTTCACGACAGCATTTCGTGAAGCGAATGCGCAATCTGTGTTTGGCGCTAATGCATGGTATGTACAACTGAATTCATTAACAATACTCATATTAAAGTGTAAATATGGCAAACATATTGATTTGATGGTTGGTTACCATTTTCAAATTGTATCCGTATCGTACAGGACGATTTTGCATTTGGCTTGTTTTGTTTGGGAAGTAACAGCTAACATTTTAAATATCAGGTAACCTGAGCAACAGAAACAACGGAAGTTGAACTAAATCAGCTTTCTATCCAGTGTTAAAACGATTTTTCACCCCACAACGGTCTCATGTCTTTTCTGTGTTACTTTTGTTTGTGGTCCTAAAATTTCGTACCCTTGAGTAGCCCAAATATTGTATTGGATCTTTGTGAATAAGAAGCCTTGTTCTTTTGCTGGATTAACTTGGTATAACCCCAGGCCATACCCCAAGATGCGATTTACCCTCTCAATTTTCCCATTTCTTTGTCCGCCTATATGAGTGTAATAATGAAAATTACAAAAATTGCCCAAAAACTTAGTTCGCGACAATTGGACAGATAACACTTCAGACTGTTCGTAAATACGTGTTCTTTCCATTGAGAAAATCGTTGGTCACATTTTCCGGTTTGTTTATTCTCAAGCGACGTTCAAATTGTGGGTTGTCTGGACCTATACTAGTGAACTCTGATATGAAAGCCACCAAACCGATTTTCCCGCCGTTCGCGTAAAATAAAAATGTTATGGAACTTAAAGCATTTTGTCTAAAAATAGTTCATCGAGACCTATATTCTGATAAGGCTTGGGGATTTTCGACTTTTTTATATTGCACACCTCCAGGCGATATTTAGGGTTGGCCGCTCTAAAGTAATTAAGTTTAATTTGATCTGCGAACAAATTCGGCCAAAGTCGCTCACCATGTAAAAGTTAGTTTTGAATGATGCTATTTTATTACTTTCTTTGTATTTATATCCGAAGTTATAACCTCAAATTTCTTAAAAAAAAGAAAAGGCTTCTTCCTGTTCGATTTTGTGCACTTTTCTCATCCGCGAAATATTTCTATCAGATTTGAAAAAAAAATTTCAACTAAAAGACTTGGAAAAATGACAAAGTAGAAACAAAACACCAGACCCCAATTGCACCCTAATTCTAGCCCATCCCTTAATCCAGTTTAACAGAAATATAGACAACAGTAAACAGTTAAATTCAAGTACGGTTATAAGAAACCGGATGTCTCTATAAAGGCCTTAAAGAATCCGTGGGGGTTCGTGAGTTATCTAACACCGTCCAGTAGTTTGTGATAATGTGCAGAGAAAAGAGCTGAGGTGTTCACCACTGGTATTTTGTTGCTTCATTGAGCTGAAGAAACGTGGTTCGTGGTTCCAAAGTACGTCTTGAACATTTTTTTCAGATCAACAAAATTTGTAAATCTCGCGTATACCGTGATAATGATTCATAGACGCTTGGAGAGAAATTAGGGGAAATGACACATTTTCAATTAGTCGTTTACACCTATTAGTAGTTTAGGGCGCCTATCTGGTGATTCACTTTGGTCCCACGTATGATCATACCATTCCGACTCATAGCCACTCTTATACACCCATTGCTAGATTTCCATTGGTCTATCATTGATTGACACACGTCATAACTCGGTAACAATTTGGACAGACAGGTCATTGACTTTGATCCGAAAAAATGTAAGGATGCTGACTTGATTAAAAAATGATGGACAGATAATCATGAGACAGTTACAACACCTGCTGGCATTTCGTATTTTTCCCCGGTTTGTATGCTCTATGGTTCATTTTTCCCGAGAAATGGGAATGTTCATGAGCATGGTGCTGCGTTTTTGAATACCCTTTTCGTTCGGTTTTTTTCTGATAATTTTTTTTTTAAATGGGAGATTTAATTATTTCTCTTCGAATCATTGTCATTGAATTGCGTCCATTATCGTTGTTATTTTCCTCACTTGCGGAATTTTGTATAGAATTTAAAACACTTTCGTAATTGCTAGTGATCACACTCGCGCGTTACAATTTATTTTTAATTAAGATTTGAAAGTAAACATTTTTATTGAGAAAAAAGCTATCGCATGTTTATACCTCAAACGGACAACTGTTTATTTTTAGAGAATTTTGAATATTCATGAACTGAGTGATCACCATCCAAACTATTCTCATTTTGTTGGAGTGGAATGAATTATTCACATCCCATCATAGGGTTTAGGCGGAAACAAACCTCTTTTATTCTCGATTTTTTTATACACGATACGAATGCTAATGACATCTTGAAATCACTTCTACCATTGGAAGCATGAGTCACCCTCTTGCGTTTTATTGTTTCCATTGTTTGTCTCACTCTGATGTTTGACTGTTAGGGTCTTTATTTTGATTTTGATATGGGTTATCAAAGAGTTAAGGGTGTGAGTGACCGCAATAACCCAGGTTCGAATCCTGGTCACGACAACTTTTTTCCTTTTATTCTAAAATCAACGTTTTTTTTGAATATTCATTTTATCTTGAAATCATTTTCCCTAAGAGAGGATTAAACACCATCTTAGGTTTTATTATTTTTATTGTTTTTACACCATCTTAGATGACCTTAATTTTTTCAAATTATGAAAAATCACGCCCCTATAACCTACGCAATTTAACCCTAAACCAGGATTTATTCAACGCTTTTAATTCCTACATCTCTCATACATTTCCTTCTAGTTTTCAAGTGTGGATACTCTATTGTCCTATGGTATGGGTAGTTGCGTGATACTGTGTATCATTCATAAGAAACACTCATATTTCGTCTAGTACTTTGGTTTCTAGAGTGCTCTTATTATTTTCAAGTTCTTCACTCTAAAGACCTTGTATGACAACGTGTTGTGTGACAAATAACCGTCTTTTGTGAAATATGCAAAAATCTTGCATGTCTATTCTTGTTTACCAAACTTGCGTTTTCAACGACACTCATTTTTTAAACGTAAAAGTCATGCGTCCTGAATAACGTGTACCACATGCGTGCAAAAACCTTTTGGGACTCTTATAAATACAACTTCTGCTCACACTCTTAGTCAGTTAGATTAGTATGTATAACCCACGATACCCAAATGCGTAATATAGGGACTATTCTCTTTTCCCTGTATTGTGTGACAGTAAACATTACGTCTACGACAAGAGTGTGTTGGAGTTAATCCCTCCACCATCTTAGATAATTTTGTTCCCATGGTACTTTTTTGTACCATTATTTTTTAAAATGATATGCGTATAAAACACTACACACGAACCGACGTGAAATCTAACCCAAAACCCTAGACCCTAACCCTAATCCTAAACCCTAGACCCTAATCTTAACCCTAAACCCTAGACTTTAATCCTCAGCGCTTTCGCTCAGGTATGTAAGGGATGATGTTTTCACTCAGTTTTGTTGGGGGTCCAAATCCGCTTAGAGGGCGGATTTGGACCGGGAGATCCACAGAATATTGACCATGATTGGGTCATTTCCGCCAGGCAGTTGGGTCACTTGCATTTATTGGGTCATTTTCGCTAATGGCCACATGTCAGGTTCTGCTGTTGAAGAAAGTAAATGTCATTTGAAATGACTGGGTCATCTGAAACAGGTCACTGGAACCACTTTGGTCCTTTGAGGCAACTCAGTCATTTGAGGCAGTTGGATCATTCGAGGCAGTTGGCTTTAGTTGGCTTTGCATTTCACGCACCCCTCCCCCTTCCTCAATTTTTAAGAAATCATTACAATTATTGCTTTTGTTTGTAGCTAATAAATTGTTGCCCTTATCTCCCAGTATTCTCACAAATGCGATATGAATTAGACGCGTTCCTTGCACAAATATAAAAGGCTCCAAACTTACAGCCACTGCAGCTGGGTATTGTTACTGAAAATGTCTGATGGTAATTTCTTCAACTTGTTGTTATACAAGTTCCTACCAAAAATAAATTAAATGTTGGATCAATTGCATGGTTTTCGACAACAAAATTCAGAAATAAAGTATGCTTGAAAAAGTTGTATTTTTTTTTTAACCTACTGTCATAAGGGACTAAAGTATGCACGTTATCAAACTAATGTTGTCCAAGAAGTCTTGTTATCTTTTTGGTTTGACATCTAAAGTCCCCGGAGAGGATACAAAACTATAATTTGGGAATAAACTAAATGAGGCACACTGGGTATGAGGCGCCAAAGTGGACAAAAATATGAGGCTCCCAAATGGACAAAAATGCCGTTTAGCAATTTTTCTTTCCAATTACATAAATATGTTTTAAACTCAAGATTTTTGTCCTCAGTTTACATATTAGATGCTAACTTAGTGAAATATTTATACTCTTTTTCGCATTTATTTTCTAAACTCTTCAGTTGCATTCTAATTGCAAAGAAAATGCGTTACAAGTACAGAAAAAAATGATTCTAATTGAAATGTTTTAGATGTTCTAATGTTCTTATTATATTCTATTTTAAAAAATAAAGTATTCTAATAATGTGCTTTTCATGCAAAGTTTGAGAAAAACTCTGTACATTAGAATGATAAATTACCCTATTTTCAGTCAGAAAATACATGCCAATTGCAAAAAATACGTTCTAATTAGTATGCGAATTATTCTCGGTTGAACTTTTTCGTACTAATTAGAACACGCTTCTAGTTAACATGCAAATTTATGCTACACAAAGCGGTTTTGGGCAAGGGAATCACGGACGCCGATGTAATTGACATTTCCTCTTTTTGTGCTAATTTGAAAGCTTTGAATTGAAGCCTATCTAGAAAAGCTACGATATGCCTTTATACCGTCGAGGAAGAGGCGACATAGAGATAGCTAGAGAGATTCTTAGAAAATACTCAAGCAGTTCTTGGTCAAATTGCTAGCTTCAGTACAATGGGAGACCCAGAATACAGACCTGGACGACTTAGAAAACGCTGTTGATAGAGTGAGCGAGATCTGTACAACGTTTGGCGTTCTTCCACAGAGTGTACCCACTTACAGCGCTGCAAATAATTCAGTCTATTTACCTCATTATTTCGAGGCAGTGTTTGTTGAATTTGGCGGAGGCCGTGAGTATTTTCAAGTTTATTAATTTTAGCGGAGGCCGTGAGTATTTTCAAGTTTATCGAAGTTGGTGGAGGCAGTAAGTATTTCTCAATGATAGTCTGGAAAATCTGGAATCCGGAACTCCGCCGGAATTCCGCCAGAATCTTGCAGGAATTTTTCAACGCCTGTTTTTTTTTTTATTTAAAACGGCTCCGATGATTTTCCGAAGAGTGTACGAACTCCAAAAATACTCAGATGATTAACCCGTAGATTATTCAATGGTTTCCCAAGTTACCCGGAGAGCTCTGATATTTTGAAGGATCGTTTTTTCAATTCTTCTTTCTTCTTTTTTCAAGAATTTTCCCAAGAGTGTACGAGCTCCGAATGTGTACTCCGAGGATTAAACGATAAATATCTAAGGGTCTCCGAAGTTACCTGGAGATCCTCGAAGATCAATCGAACCCCCAGCTTAATTTTTTTAATCTATTTTTTAAACTTTATCTTTTGTTTATCTTTAATTATTAACTTATCTATTTTTAACGGCCGTGAAACTAAATAACAAACAGCAAATCATTCGTCAAATTATAGGTTAATATGGCCAGCGGCCCTACAATCGAGATCTCGATCATTCATTACAAGAGTACAAAGAAAATATAACAATGCCTAAGTCAGTCTGCCATTTATTCAATTTCAATTCCGGGAAAGCAGTGCTTAACAAAAGTGATAAGCTCTTCCGTTAGAGACAGGCCTTTCTCGGTCCTCCTCAACAGACCTTGCAGGTTTTCTGTCGGACTATCGACCGACTTTCGACCGACTGTCGACCGACTGTCGACCGACATGTCTGTCGCCATGTCGGTCTCCATGTCGGTCGCCATGTCGGCCGACACTACCTATAGTAACATTGATCCTTCCAGCTTACCTTTTCGAAGAGCGTACAAGCTCCGGATATGGAAAAAGGATATAGAATATAGACATAGATATAAGAATATAGACATAGGAAAAGGAACTTGCCCAGAACCCCTACATTATAGGGCAAGGGCCAAAATAAGAGCGGACGAGGATTTCAAAAAAGAGATCAAAAAAGCAAATCCGTAACAACGCGGAGCAAGAAACAGTAAAGGCGATCATGTGCTTCCATGAACATGAAATCGGTGGTTTTAAGACCGAAATAACGAAAAGAAAACGAGCCAAAACGGCCGGAACACTGAACACTAAGAACTGCAGTACGATCGAATCAGCGCGCGTGGCGCAAGCTGAAAGCAATCAAGACAATGTAACGATCGAGACAGTCAAAAACATAGCTGTTAATCTACAGGAAGAAATTGCTTAGTTGGGCTGTATGATGAAAAGATTAGAAACAGTGGAGAATAAAGAGTTTGAAAAGTACACACGTGTATTCTGACTCCCAATACAAACATGGGTCAAAAAACGAATCTCAAAAGCCAAGCGGCTAGCAACTAACAAGCGCAGGGAGCGCAGAGAAGTCAGACGCCAAACACGTTCAATTATCAAAATAGAGGCGAACAAAACGCACATAAAAAACCTCTCAAATAAAGAACTTACAAACGACCAGCTTATTTAATGGCAAAAGGGCTTAAATTCATTCCAACACCCGTGACAAAACAAAAACAGGACAGACAACAACTATTGCGTGACTTTTATCAGTTCGCAAGGAGAATGCGTCTGATTGACATATTCCGAGAGGAGGACAAAAAAACCCATCCCTGCCACTTCAAATCTGCATGGCTACCACCAATACAAAAATCAGTCGCCCTTGAAAGCTATTTAGAAGAGGTTAAAAGTGACCTTTTAGAAATAGAAATAACAAAGCCAAAAGATCATTTGCTTCCGGTCGAACGCAAAGCGCTCAGGACCTTGAAACGCGACTCTGAGATAAACCTCAAAAAGGCCGACAAAGGAACAACAGCCGTAGTCATGAACAAACGCGACAAAATTTTTAGAAGGCCAAACTCTACTAGATAACAAAGAAAACTACAGGCCTCTTGCATCACCCATGGTTAAAGAGACGGACCAGAAGGTCAGAGAACTTATTGCAGACCTCTACAACGGTAATCATATGGACGTAATGACTATAAAATGGCTTCGTCAAACCCCAAATCCGCCTCGAATTCCAGAATTCTACACCCTAACAAAAATACACAAACCTTCCCCGGTCAGCAGACCGATAGTGTCAGGGTGTGATGGTCCTACAGAGAAACTGTCATCATTTGCCGACAAACTCCTTCAGGCGATAGCACAAAAACAAAAGTCGTATCTTAAGGATACTACAGACTTTGTCAATTTCATAGGAAATAGGAAAGTCCCGGAGAACGTAATAGTTGTTTCAATGGACGTTACGAGCTTATACACAAATATACCACAAGAAGAGGGAATAGACACATTATGCAGAGCATGCGAAGTATTCTACAGAAACGGAACTCCTATCCCTACACAACGACTAAAACTAGTGCCTAGGCTAATTCTCCAAGAGAATTCTTTCCAGTTTAATGGAAAGCACTACCTTTAAACACATGGTACGGCCATGGGCACGCAAATGGCAGTCGCCTTTTCTAATATTTTCATGAACAAGGTAGAGACATAAATCCTTGACAAAAGCCTTTTCAAACCGTTTGTTTGGAAACGTTATACATTGACGACATCTTCTCGCTAAGGAGTACAAACAAAGCAACAATAGAGCGCTTCATCGAAAAAGCAAACAATCATCATCCAACAATAAAATTTACGCCTAAAATTTCCGATAAGGAAACAACATTCCTGAACACCTACCTCTACAAAGGCGAACGATTCGAAAAAGACGCAATCCTTGATGTGCGTACTCATTTTAAACAAACTTAGACATTTCAGTATACACATTATTGTTCGTGTCACCCACAAGGAGTTAAAAAAGGCTTCATAAAAGGGGAGGCCCCTAGACTTCTCAGTGCAAACTCCTCTCAAACAATATTTGAGGAGAAAATTGCAAATTTCAAAGCGCATTTGCTAAAGAGAGGCTACCCAGAGGACCTCATTAACACAACCCTCTCAGAGGTGTATTTCAAAAACAAGAAACTAGTTCTTCAACAGAAACAGAAGACGAACCAATGAATCTTGCCTTTTGTTACATGATACCAACCATCAGGGCCAAACCTAAAGTAAATTCTCATGAGAAACTGGCATTTAAGAGAAACACAATCACTACTGAGCGAAATATAAAAAAAATCTGCCCCTCGTATCTTACAAAAGAGGACGGTCGCTCAAAGACATACTCGTGAGGGCCAAACTTTGAATAGGCTATTCTAAACGCGCGCTGGGGAGTCGTGTAGGCCTGTCGACCCCATTTTACATTGATACATAATTGGGTAGGCTGCGTTGGAAACTAATAGTTACAATTGTGATTGCGTTACGCGGAAATACCATATTCGTTGATTTTGGTTCAAATTGCAATGAACGTGATCGGAAAGAGTGACGTAG
The DNA here is from genome assembly GCF_964205215.1 of Stylophora pistillata. NCBI lineage: Eukaryota > Metazoa > Cnidaria > Anthozoa > Scleractinia > Pocilloporidae > Stylophora > Stylophora pistillata. Next base: position 23,315,802 of record NC_142520.1, read on the forward strand.
CGGATATATTTGTCAGTTTTAGAAATCACTCTCTTAATTAGATCAGACATGTTAACTTCATTGTTCTCTGCGATGGACATGACCTTAAACCTTGCCTGGTCATGTCATTAGTGGCTAGCATCAACCAATCAGATTGTTTAGAATCAAGTATCAAAAAGGCGTTCTTTCCGTTTAGTTGTCAGAGTAGCTCTTTGCACACCCGTTGTAACAGGGTGAATACCTGCAAAGAATAAAACAGTTAAACTCAGTCGACTCTGCAGATTGAGATCAGATCGTTAGGGTTAGATCCTCAGTAAACGAGGAAAAAGGTTTACGAAAGCTGGAATACGAACAAATGAATCGTTCTCAAGGTTGAAATTGTCCTCCTAAAACGTGCTTTCGCGCTACTAGAACTCGGGGTTAAAAAACAAGCCTTCAAAAATTCAGGGCTCTCCGGGTAATCATCGAATCCGGAAACCATCCGGAAACCATCGAATAATATCCGGGTAACCTCGGAGACCTTCGGATAGTTGTCGGTTAATCCTCGAAGTACACTCGTACACTCTTCCAAAAAGACTTGAAAAAAGAAAAAAGAAGAACTATTCACTCCTTTATTAGTAGCCGAATAGACTACTAATACTGTAATATTACTGCTATTACTGCTGTAATAGTCTATATTACGATGTGTCCAAGTGCCGTATTGACAAATTGCAGAGAAATCAAAACGCAGCCGCCAGACTTGTTGTTATGCAGGGCAAATTTTGCCACATTACACCGGTACTCCATCAGCTGCATTGGCTTCCTGTCTCATTTCGTATTAATTTTAAGGTTCTGCTTTTAACTTTCAAAGCCATTCGCAAATCTGCACCGTCCTATATCGATGATCTTTTCAAAATGAAGCCTTTAAATTCAAGATATGGACTGCGTTCTAATGACGGAATACTACTGTCTTACCCGAATTTAACAACTTTAGAAACCCTAGGCGACCGTGCTATCGTTGCTTCGGCGCCGAAACTCTGGAATGATCAACCTTCGGAAATTAGAATGGCTAAGTCTGTCGACACTTTTAAAAAACTCTTAAAGACGCATTTTTTTAGTAAGGGTTTTTTATTCTTAGTTAGCTCAGCTTTTAACATTTTATACTACACATAATGTAACTGGTATCTATTACAAAGCATTGTTGTAATGATGTAATTAGTATTTATTTTATGCATTGTTGTAATGATGCAATTAGTATTTATTCCATGCATTGTTGTAATGCGCAGTTGATTATCCCGTCATGGAAACTGCGCAATATAAATTCACAGTTTCATTTATTTATTAATTTTAATTGAAAAAAACAAGCCTTCAAAAGTTCAGGACTCTCTGGGTAACTTTGGAAACCATCGAATAATCTTTGGGTTAATCATCTGAGCATTTTCGGAGCTCATATACTCTTCGGAAAATCATCGGAGTCGTTTTGGACTGAAAAAAAAAACAGACGTTGAAAAATTCCGGCGGGATTAATTCCGGGTTTAATTTCCAGACTACCTTTCACAAGTTTATTGAAGTTGGCGGAGGCCGTGTGTATTTTCAAGTTGATCGAAGTTGGCGGAGGCCGTGAAAGTTTACTGAGTTACGGGCTAGTGAAAAGTTTATCAAGTGAAAACTACGTTCATTTTGAAATAAATCTTCTTGTTGCTGTTCCGATAACCCTGCGTTCTGTTTTGACTGCAAATCACCTGTCACTCAAACATTGAACTCCGAACAGATTCCAAATTCCTCTCTTCGTCTTCTAAGAGTTCTCTCATGATCAGAAATTCCCAGTAATCTAGCAATGCTAGCCCAGCGAAGGTGAGCTTTTTCGCCACTGCTGCTCACTGGGCATTGGCATTCACAAGAACAGGCAGGCTCTGTATTTAAACCTTTGAGTCTCGTACAAAGATGATGTGTTCGTATATCGTCTAAAATACTCGTCAGGCCAACAACTGAACTATTTGCAGCGCTGTTAGTGGGTACACTCTGATGAAGATCGCCAAACGTTGTACAGATCTCGGTCATTCGATCAACAGCGTTTTCTAAGTCTTCCAGCTTTGTATTCTGGGTCTCCCATTGTTGACTGAGGCTAGCAATTTGACCGAGAACTGCTTGGGTATTTTCTAAGAATATCTTTAGATAATTCTATGTCGCCTCTTTCTCGACGGTATAAAGGCATATCGTAGCTTTTCTAGATAGTCTTCAATTCATAGCTTTAAGATTAGCGCAAAAAGGGGGAAATGTCAATTACATCGGCGTCCGTGATTCCCTTGCCCAACACCGCTTTGTGTAGCGTAGATTTGCATGTTAATTAGAAGCGTGTTTGAATTACCACGAAACAATTTAACTGAGAATAATTCGCATACTAATTACACGTATTTTTTGCAATTGCCATGTATTTTCTGACTGAGGATAGGATAATTTATCATTCTTATGAGCAAAGTTTTTCAAACTTGGCATGAAAAGAACATTATTAGAGTACTTTATATTTTAAAATAGAATGTAATAAGAATATTAGAACATCTAACATACTTTTCAATTAGAATAATATTTCTGTACTTGTAACGCATTTTCTTTGCAATTAGAATGCAACTGAAGAGTTTAGAAAATAAATGCGAAAAAGAGCATAAATATTTCACTAAGGTAGTATCTAATAAGTAAACTGACGACAAAAATCTTGAGTTTAGAACATATTTATGTAATTGGAAAGAAAAATTGCTAAACGGCATTTTTGTCCATTTCGGCACCTCGTACACTGTTTTTTTTTTTTTTTTTTTTATCAATTTATTTATATAAACATATATTTTTAGATATATATTTTTTAAATGCTTTTTCTTCCTCCTCTCATCACCTATAATCGTAATATTACAATCTCTTCGTAATATAATGAGCTTTACAATATACATTGACATGTACTATAGTTTTCGTAACAAGCCGGGCGACTCTGACAAGATGATAAGGGTTGGGTAAATAAACAAGAAATGTTGGAATAATCACATAAAGTGTCTTTATATATTGTTGAAGATTAAAGAAACCTGTTCCTTTGTGCAGGCACATATTCACATGCTACGTTCGGGCCTATATCTTAGGTAGTGACAGGAAATACAATCTGTATTATATTTTGCTTGAAAGAATTAGTCGAAAGTTGTATAAGGCAAACTTTGCATATTTTATTTTACCTCCGCGAAAGGGACGCGAAGTACTTTATTCCAACGGGTTATTATTCAGACTTAAACGTAACAACAGAACAAGAAGTTAATATTTTTCGAGAGATAAAAGGATCATCTGCTAGCATACAAAATTTAAAGCGGTGTTGCATCGCGTTGTAGCGTACGAAGTTGCCGAAGCTGCCTAATTTTTCATAGCTTTTAGGGCGGGACAACAACGGCCATTTGGGCGTATTTTGAACTTTTCGATTATTTGGAGGAAAAGAAGTACGATAAAACTTTTTGATAAAATCTTCGAAAAAGGTTCATCAAATGGGTCCTTTATAAAATATAAAACGAGTTACGAAATTTTGCAACTGTCGGTGGATTCTCGATATTTATGGTCAGTGGCTCGAAAGGTTTCTATTCTCTGCTAGGATCAGGACTTTAATTTAGTCTCCAAACCTCATCGTTGAAGTCCTCTGTTTGCTACCGCACAGCAAAGTATTAATTTTTGAATGTGTACAACACCTTAAAGTGAACTTGAAAGTTTAAAAATTGACCAGTATACTTCTTCCGTTGGTATGTAACTCGCACACTCCGAACGAGAAATGAAGGTCAGATTATTTAAACCAAAGTTTTATCGATGACTTCTTCTGCTCTGTTCCATGACTTGTTCGAAATGTCAACAGCTTGTCGATGAGCTGAAATTCAAACTCACTTAAAGACTCGTTTCTTGGATTTCAAAATTGTTGTATTTCGTGTAAATACTCAGGTATGGCTGTGTAAATTGCTTAGAGTTGGATTTTTATTCAGCTCCAGTTTTAAAGCGATGCACATTCATTTGATTTAAGCCGTTTTGGCCGTCGGAAGGATCTTTGAATTCGTTTTAGTATTAGAAAAGAACGAGTGAAAAAAAAATTAAGATACGACAGCATTATGGAAAGAATGTAGACTCTGATCAATCATTCTGGATGAATGGTTAGTTAGAGCCGACAAGGCGTGTACCGTGACATGTCAAAAGCGCGCTTATGGGAAATATGGTTTTGATAACAAAAAATACCAGGCAAATTTCAACATGAATACATTCAGTTACCCTTTTCATAAACGACAGTTTATGGAAATATTACACCATTTCAAATCAAAAGTTAAGACTATAATCAAATATGAAGTCCTTGTCTCTTGCAAGATAATGTACAGGCCGCAATGATTTGTTCGTGATAAGTGCACCATTTGTTCCCTTTGTTTATCAAAAAATATGCTTGTAATTCCTAAACTTCCAAGAAAAAAAAAATTGTTGACTTCAAATTAGATACGTAATTTTGATTAAAAATCCAATGTATTACAAACTATTTTAAAATTTTATCAAAAGCTTATTGACCATTTTGTAATCGTCTTCCCCAAACAGCCAAACGACCTGAGTTAGACCTAGCAGTCTATGTTATTTAAACAAAGCTTTATGCGTCAAGAAGGATATCTCATTCCAGCTTTACCCACTGGCAACCTTCGTTTCAACTGGAGTGTTCATTATGATTAGATCTCTCTAGATAGCACTATGCAACGTGCCGTAGTCTCCATCCTATTGACAATCAATCACATGTTTACGAGCCTATGTTTTCTATTCACATATTTTAAGGGATATTTCTACTCACAGAAAGCCTGTGGTGACTGGAATCTTCCATGGGAACGACACTAATTCTTTTCTAGAGCAATCCACCTCCAGCAGTTTGTCTTCTCGCCACCAAGGACGGCACTCACAAGGGCCTGGGCACTCTAAAGATTAGAAATATGGAAATATGGGCTTCTGAAATGCACATTATGATGATGATGATGATGGTGGTGGTTATGATGATGATGATGATTATTATTACTCGTATTTGGATTTTAAAAATTGGAATATGTTGCAACAAATTTTCCATCGCAAAGGGAAAATAGCTTGCTTGAGCAAGAAGATTGCAATTTTAGGAAAATAGTCTACGAAGCAAGACGAAAACCTTTGATATTTAAATAATCGAAAACAGAAAACAACAAAAAAAAGCAAACAAAAAAAGCAAGTAGATAACTCGTGACCGAGAATAACGGCAAAACTGCATGAAATGCAGAAGATGAACTCGAAAGGCTACAGATTGCTCATTCTCCCCTCTAGCTGCTACACATTTCCTTGTAAATTGGTAACAACTCCTTCCTGATTAGTTTGAGTATTCTCATCACCTGTTTACTGGATAATATATGGATATCATAGGGAGAGGTTACTTGTTAATCAATTATGGTAGCTAAAGGATTAAATTTCCGAAATCCTTCAAATGTGTTTTAAACTTAAAAAACTAGCAATACAGAGAGTGAAGTCACTTTGGTCTTTAAAGTACCGGCTTTATTTAAACCATTCAAAGCAAAATGAAGCAAAACAAGACGAACCGAGATAAAACGGATCGAAATGAAAAAGACGATTGCGACTGAACGAAATACGTAGCAAATATTTTTAATGTAAACAGACGCGGGACAGAAGGAAAATTACCAGCCGACACAAAATATACGATACGCAAATAAAACCGAAAAACAAAGCACGTAATATGAGACTAATTAAAAAAATCTACCTGAAGAACTGCCATGGACCCCGTCCTGTCCTTGTGTTCGTTGAGGATGTTTCAACAAAACTGCAACAAGTCAATTATATGTTATAGAAAAATGACCACGTTAGACCTGATCTGATCACTACTCCACAAATCAGAACTTACTGCATCGAATGTATATTCCTCAGTGGAGCAAGAGGAGCATATCTCCTGCCGATCACGATTTTATTTATTCGGAGTACTTAGAGGATGTGGCCTTATTAAAATTTGATATAGAATTAATCCTAAAATTGAACAATTTCATTGACCAAAAATAATGAAATGGAAGGTAATTCAAAAGTTAGTTGCCGTTTTAAAGTATCTAAGTCTGTCTGGGCTGGAGTCTCCTATTCTAACCTTCAAATCCGTGACTGATTTAAGTCTCAAATGCGTCATCTCATATTATGTAATTGTTGAGCACTCGAATGAGTCAGTGAAAAAACGCTGGTCATGATGAAAATTAAACAGCAGACAATTTTTTTTATTTTCCCCATCGCTCTATGCTCCATTGAATCACCCCAATTTCCATGCCACCTCACCCCCTTTCTTTCCTCTGTTCGTTCCTTCTCACCCCGAGCAAAGGTGGTTGTGTGAGGCAAGAAAGAGGCTTTATCTGGCCTCCCCCGTCTCCTCTCCCCTCCCTAGCTGAATGTCACACATATTATTTCCATTTCCTTCCCCCCTCTACGCAACCCACTTGGCCCCTCTCCCAACCCGTCAACAACAAATTTTAATGTTCGTCCTAATAAGTAACCGCTTTAAACAACAGTTGTGTAAAGCTGCATTGCTTACAGAAAACGAGGATGAAACTCCACTTAGTCATATAAGGTACCATCATGATGTGTTTCAGTCTGTTTGCTGTGGAAGTAAAGTTAGGGAATTTTTTATTTTTTTCTCCGGCTTTAAAACAGAAAGATTTTTTTTTATCTGAGTCGCTTAAACGTTTTTATACACGAGCTTTTGAGAAAATTTATTGCGATGTTAATGCATTTGTCGCTATCAGTCCTATAAATCATTTACATTTTTTCCATCGAAGTCGAAAACTAGAAGCTAAAAAAAAAGTAAAGAAATGCACTTGTTTTTTGAGCTGGAAAGTTGACTTTTAAAAGTAGTCATTATTTCTCTTTGCTAATAACTAACATATTTGTTTGTCTTTGTTTACTTAAGCATGAATTTATTCTATCATTTGAGTTAAGCAATCCAAAGGTTTGCGAGGACTGTGTTAGTTGCCTCAATACTTGTGATAAGCAGAGAATAATGGATGAGGTTTGTTAGGGGTCTGGCCCTAATTAGTGCTAGACCTCTCGCAGTTCTTTTGCCCGCTCACGACGCTCAAGGCCTGATACTTTCCCGAGGGCAAAGAGCTGATAATGAGGGCTTACTGGCAAGCTGCATTACTCTTGTGGAGCAAATGACGTCAAAAGGTACATGCTTTATCGAAATGAATCGACTTTTGCTAAAACACGAAAATATAATAAATAAATGAATAAAAAGCTACTCAGTTATGACTAGACTTTTTGCCTGTTGTAAAAATCAATCGTACACGGCTAAAGATAATTATGTCCTCTAAAAGCAAAAGTTGTATCCTTACAACAGGTTAAAATGTAAGGAATGGCTGCCTCCTTGATTACCTATGTTCGTCTCTGTAAGAAATTTAACATTTATAGGTTTTTCAACATATTTAACTTAAGACCGAAATTTTGGGTAGTCTTAAACTTCCGAATAATTTTTGACTGACGCCTTTTCAATTTAATTATATACGCACTACGAATTTTGTAGGACACATAGATGTAATAGCTCAAGATCGACTTTGTTTATTAGTTATGATATTTTAATAACCAAGATATTCAAGTTTAGAGCGAAATCTTGGGTTGGTCTTAATTCCCGAAGAAACTGACGTTGTGTCTTGCTTATAAATTGCTGCCTAAAGATGTCCAATATTCAAATTAGCTTTACTTATCTTGAATTTATAACGAAACTCACTATCAATATGCCACCGAAAAATTGAAAAAAATTACACAGGAGGACTCTAAGAGAATATTAAGAAACAACTACTTTTGCTCAAAGAAAAAAAGGTGTTTGCACGTATATTCTATTCTGTCATGTGACTGACTTTTTCCCATCTGTGCTGCTCTTGCTTCTTCGTTTCAATTCTGAAAATGTTGATTTTTCTCGTTTGCGAAGCGCAACTTTAAAATGTTTTAAGTGTTCAACTATCGTATGTATATGAACAAGACCATTTTTTTTTTGGAAAAAAGCCTAACCCAAAACTAGAAAAAAAATAACATAAGATTAAACAAAACAAAATAAGATCCATTTTCGACACAAGTGTTTTCGTGAATAGTCATTGAGGGGTGAACGATGCAAAAATGTAAACTGCAATGATTAGTGATTATTTCAATGTCTTCTTTTCTGCAAAGCATGTCCTATCAAGCTTATTATATGTTTTTTTGTTTTGTTTTTGTTTTTGAAATTAATCGAGCCTGGGGAAAGAGACTTGTCGTCGACAAAAAGAATAGAATGAAAAGTACACCTCTTACTTACCGAAAAAAAAGGGGTAAAATATTTATTATACATGTATCTCTGAGTTCAAACAGCGGGAGAAGATTTCAAGTCACACAACCTTTCAAACTTTTTTGTTACTGCCCTGTTATCATCTCACTTTCAAATTCAAGTTTCAAAAACAAGCTGGTGATTTATATTTCTTCGAGAAATTTACGCTTTGGATGTAAAATACTATTTCCAAATAGAAACCCATTGTGCTGACTATGCCAATTTAGATCCGATGATCAGAAACCTGATCCATATGTGTTTGTCCAATAATTTCGACACTGTAGGGAGGGGATTCTTGTTGTTGATTCTCGTCAGCGTTTTGCTAATATGAATGCAGCAGTATTTATGGAGAGAACCTAGATCTCGATCAGAAGCGTTAAGTTTCACTCATCTCACGTTCTTTGATATGAAAACCACTGAGAAATACATAATGAAGTAGACTTTTCTGTGATTTTATAGAAACTGAAGTAACAAGACGGATCTAATAACAGATTATGCGCTTCGGGGCTAAAATACTAAAGAATAAATATTGTATTAAGCTTTGTTGGAATGCAGAACAAACAGGTATTCATCAACAGCATCAAAATCTCTAACAGCAATGAAGTTATACGCCTCTTGACCTCCGGTATGATTATGCGCGTTTCGAATTCCGTTTTTTTTTTTTTATTTTTCCGGGCAGTATTTTTAGGCAGACATTAACTACGACCTCAAGTCTATAAATAACCTGTGGTAGCTGATTTTTCGTCATCAAAGTGGTACACACGCAGCCTAAAAAACGCTTGTACTTAATTTTCATCCTTTGCAAAAAGTAACTCAGAAACTGAAAACGTTTAGTATTAGTTTACATTTGAACTAATCCATGGAACTTTTTTTTATTTAATAATATTAAATAATATTTTTATTTAATAATACTTAATAGCGTTTTATTCTATCAGTTCCGTCATGAATGGCAGGCATATTCTAATGTATCAAGCATTAAATATTTATACCATAATATCATAGGTGACAAATTACTCCTCAATTTTGGCGCGAAATTTAAGCGTTAATTTTTAGTTTCACATGTGAAACTATATAATTTCAATGGTAACATCTCTTGTATCTCGATCAGAGCCAAGAGGACGTCGAGATTTAAGACGGTGACCCTTAAAGAAGTTACGAAATTAAAAGAAGCGGCCGAAAATTTAAATACGCGAAAGAGCACAATTAACTGGGTGCGAGTTTTTGAGAAGTGGTGTGACGAAAATAGCCTTAATAAAAACCTGGAAATGATTCTTCCCGAGCAGTTGGATAAAGTACACGAGCGATTTTACGACTCCATTTGTAAACAAGACGGAACCGATTACGAACCTGGGTCCCTGAAAGTGATGCAAGCAGCACTTGACCGCCATTTGAAAGAAAAAAGGTTGTTCTTTTTAAATTATAAAGGACAGAGAATTTTTCAGTTCCCGAAAAGTTCTTGTGGGATAGGCGCGTAAGCTAAGAAATGAAGGTAAAGGAAAATTACCAAATTCGTCAAGAGGCCTAGCCAGAGAGGAAAAAGAAGCTTTGTGGGAAAGCGGGCAGCTTGGAAATTCATCTCCACGGTCACTCCTGAATGCGATGTGGTGGCTGCTCTCACAGCATTTCGACTTGCGTGGCTGCCAAGAGCACTACACAATGAGTGTGGAGGATTTCAAACTCAATAAATACGACAACGGCAACGAGTTTGTAACCTTCGCAGAAAGCCCGACAAAAACACGGCAAGGAAGTTTACGAGTTCAGCTCAGATCTGCGCAACCCAAAGTTTTCGCAACTGGTGAATCACGATGTCCTGTGGCTCTTTTTAAGAGTTACCTGTCCAAGAGGCGTAAAAGAGAGAAGTATTGATAGTGTTCTCTCTGATTGATGAACAGTACTGATGATTTCAACGTTAATTTACTCTCTGTTTACAAGTAGGTAGGGTGACCCTAGTGCTAGGGTTACCCTGGCAGGAGGGTTACCCTAACGCTCCCACATTTCTTGTTTTTTTCATCGACGTGTTTACAAGGCAGCTAGGGTTACCCTAGTACTAAGGTTACCCTAGTACTAAGGTTACCATAGTACTAAGGTTACCATAGCACTAGGTTACCCTAGTACTTTGGTAACCTTAGCTGAGCGCTAGGGTTACCCTAGCGCCAGGGTAACCCTAGCTTCCTTGTAAACGCTCTGCTGGGGATAACTCGCCTACCCGGGACAACTTTTTACTTTTTTCCAGACCCTTTGAACATTGATAACGATGTGTGCGGTTACCAAGCATAGGTAAATTGTCCCGGGTGGTAGGGTAACCCTACCTGTGAAATTTTGCTTGTAAACCCGGGCTATCTTTGACCCGCCTGCTAGGGTAACTCTAGCACAAGGGTTACCCTCCTTGCTTGTAAACAGGGCCTTATAGAATCGTTTTTGGTCGACTCTTTAGCTCCCCATGTTCATTGTTCCGGAATATCCCAGAATGTTCCATATTGTATGCTGTTAATTGCTTTATTCATACTTAGTTTTACATATAGAATATGATGAAAAAAGCTAGAATGTTGTTTGTTTTCGGCAGGTCCCATCTTGGAAATTTCCCAATACTTGAAGAAATGTAGATAAGTTGATCAATGTACATTACCTAAGACTAGGAAGCCTGTCTTGAATTAAATACGAAATACATGGCCATCACGCCAACATAAAATTGAAAATATCATTCTGGAAAATTCTAGAAGAATTGTGTGGTATGACCATTTTTGTTCAAATAACAGCAGATGTTTGCACGTAATTTCTCTTTTATGAGCTGACTGACTCATATTCCTTTTATACTTGTTTTTCAATCGAATTCTAAAAATTTGGATATATCAACAAAGTTGAAATGGTAAATTGGCCACCGTAACGATTACAAAAGCTGACGTTTCGAGCGTTAGCCCTTCGTCGGAGCAAATAGGGGAATTGTGGGTTGTGTGTGCTTTTAAAGGCAGAAAATGGAGCTACGTTATTGGTGGGAACATGGAAATGAGAAAAACACAAATAAATTAGTGGAATGAAAAGCGTTCGTCGATCCCTGTGGGATTTAGACTGCCGGTTTGAAAGATGAGCTTTTGTTCAAGAGTTTTACGGCTTTCTGTGCTACCTAAGTGTAAGGAAAGACCGCAGATTGCCATATATTGCTTAGAATGATTAGGTAAATTAAAATGTCTAGCGACTGGTTTCGATGTGTCCTTGTCATTCTTTTCCACGTCTCGAAGGTGTTCTCGGAATCGATCACCTAGTCTTCTGTCTGTTTCGCCGATGTAGACCTTTTTGCAATAAGTGCAAGTTATGCAACAGATTACATTGGCGGAGGTGCACGTGAAGTGATCGGTGATCTTAATGGATCGTTTAGGTCCCGATATTTTATGAGTGTTGTGAATGAAAGGACGCATTTTGCATCGTGCACGAGCGCATTTAAAGGTGCCTGGTCGGTCATTAGTCTGAAAAGAACTTCTGACCAAAAAACTGCCTATCTTTTTGTCGCGTTTGAATGAAACGAGCGGAGGCTGCGAAAAGATAGTGCTTGTCTCTGGATCGTTTTGAAGTAATTTAAAGTTTTTAAGAATGATTGATTTAACCGAGTGGTTGTGAGGGTGAAACGTTAGAGTGAATGGAATGCGGTCGGAATCTTCCTTATGCGACGTTTGTAGTGCTGAATGTCGATCGATAAGTTGGGCGCGGTGGTAACCCGCTTCAACGACAGAAACAGGGTAAACACGTTTATCGAAAAACTGGTACATTGTCTCTGATTTGTGGTGGAAATCAGAGTCATCACTACATAAACGACGAAGTCTAAGAAACTGAGAAAAAGGTATGGAATTCTTAACGTGAGATGGACGCGAAGACGAGCATAACAAGTAATTATGCGAGTCTGTAGGTTTGTAATACACACTAGTGCATAAACCGTTACCTTCAATTGAAACTTTGATGTCTTAAAAGGATAAAGAATTGTCAGAAATTTCCCAGGTATATTTCAGGGCCGGGTGAAAAGAATTGACTGTGGTTATGAATTGAGTGAGCTCCTGTCTGGTAGAGGAGGTAGCGCCGATACAGTCGTTGATGTAGCGACCGTAGAGTTCAGGTTTGGACCCGTTGTAATGGCTGAAAAATTGATGTTCGACAAAACCTATAAAAAGATTGGCATAGCTAGGTCCCATTTTGGTGCCCATGGCTACACCATTGATTTGTTTGAAGAAGTTGTTTCCGAATGAAAAACAATTGAGTGTGAGAACTAGATCGGCTAAGCGTAGTAGTGTTTCAGAGTTAGGTTCCTTATCAGTACGTTGATCAAAAAACTGTTTAAGGGCCAGAAGGCCTTCGCCATTAGGAATGACAGTGTAAAGAGACGTAATATCCATGGTGAAAAGAAGTTTGCTTTGGCCAATTCTGAGAATGTTTGATGTTTTGGAAATAAATATAAAAGATTTAATATTCTGTTCTGTTAGATCCAACGCGTCAATCGGGACCAAAATCCTTCCCTTTCAGCACGATGCTTTCAAAAATGTATTATTGAATCTCGTTTCTCCCAATATACCTTCTTCCCTGAAAAAGTATTGGTATTGTTAAATATAATTATCGTAGAGTTTTAAAATGAACGCTTATAAACTACAAGAATCATTTATGATCTGGTAACTACTGTGTATTCCTCGCTAATCAGCACATGGTTAATACAAGTTTTTTTGCTTTTCTTTTAATTGTCTTGAAGAAAAAGATGCAAACGTTGCCAATAAAATGAGAAATGACATATTAATATTTAGTGCTACTCTGAATATTGAAAGACTGTTTAGCATTTAGAATTGAAATTCATATTAAATTTGAAAACATTTTTTTCAAGCTATCAAGTATATTTATAAAGGAGAAAATGTAATTACAAACGAACTGCTTCTCAGTTTCCGCCTGGCGTTTTGTGCCTTTTGACCAGGAAATATAGTGTTGCATTTAGGATGTTTGGAAAATTTCAACAAATCCAGTCGCATAGTTTGTTTTTCGGTTTCCTACGAAAAGTTCCCTTACCCTGCAAATATGATTTCGTCGTCCACAAACTGACCTCTTGTTTCTGATACAGTTGTCATTTGACTTTCAAATTCTTAGAAACTAACCGCCAAATTTTCCTCTTTTTTTTTTTTGTAGTTATGTTTTTAAATGCAAAACACCAATACAAAGAACAGGCTCTCACTTAGAATTTCTCCTGAGTCTTACGATCTTATAACTAAATCCCCATGTGCATTTGGACATTTTAACGAGTTGATTGTTGTGCTTGTTTCTCGTCAGTAATTTACGCATCATTGTGGTAATGTTCGCGAAGAAAAATTAAATTTTGATCAGTTTTACAGAAGTGCCATGTTGCACTCATTTCGTTATCTTTTGTTCTAAAACTAAGTCGCAGCAAATACATTGTAGAGAAAATAAAACGGATCGTATAACAAACTATACCTTTCAGAGATAGAGGGTGTAGAATAAATATTCGGTTAGAATACAAAACAGACACAACATCATCAACAGGATCGACATCTGCAGCGGCAATGAAGTTATTTTGCGATACACAGAACGAATAAAATATTTTTACCGCATGAGGGAAAAAATGATTAACTACAAAGGGAAGAAGGGAAAGCAGCAAAGCTACTACATTAAGTACCTGAAAATTGATGGTCCATTTTCACTTTTACGCTTTGCCCGATCGAATTTATCCCCGTAAGCAGCAGAAAATTAATCCACAGAAAAGTTAAGGTTTTTACAGCTGTTTTTTAATTACAGTTTTTAGGAATAAATTCAAAGTTAAGACAAGAATTTCCGTCACGTAATTTGTTAAAGACACGCGTCTAACAAAAATAGAAAAGAGAATTTACTTTAGTTTCGAAGGAAGCGCTGATGACTACACGGAAAAATAACTGGAATGACTGGACAAGTGCAAATTAAGACTTTTTTACCCGAATTGATCCCTAAAGACCATACTAAAAGATGGCCATTATTCAGCAACCGAAATTTTAATTTTTTCGCACCAGTACTCAATTTATAAACACAGATTATCCCATCATTGACGCACACATTTTCCACATCAAATATTTCTGTATCATTAAGCTGTTTTTATTTTTTAAAACAGATCTCAAAAATAGAAATAAAAGATATTTTCCTATGGTTGAAAATATTTTTTCTACCTCAGTCACCCCTTCGATAAAACAAAAGAATTAATCCAACGGCAGATTGATTTATCATTACCATTATCATTTACATCACTACCCCTATGTTATTATCTGCAGCGTACCATGTATTCTAAAATGCTTTAAAAATGGCCACATTGGGTGCAAAGCGTAACCTATGTTGATTTATAGGAGTTTAACGCTAAAAAAGTTGATGTCTTAATTAACTCTTGGTTAGCTAGAATCATCTTAAAAAAGAAAGAAAAAACTCCCCTCAGTCAAACTTTTACGTATACGTTTCGCGCTTTAATTCATCAGTCGCCGTCGTGACATGCCTGTCCCGCAGGGAAAATAAGCTTCACCAGCGAACCAATAAGAGATAAAAATAAACATTCAAACGCACAAACAAACAAAAACCTAACGAGCTTTTTCATACAAAAGGATACTGTTTTTAATTCTATAATACTGCCAAGAACCTCAACAAAAAGTAAAACAGAAAGTATTTCTGGAAGTTAAAAGAGTATTTGTTTACATTTGAATTAATCGATGGAACTTTCACTCATTTAATACCTGAATTCAATTATCCCTAACTATTTGTTCGTTATAAAACGGTGAGCGACGTTTACTCGACAAATAAAATTTCGGCAAGCCTTTTGGACAAACTGCTCCCTGTTTGTTGAGTATCACCCTCGGCCAACGACCTCGACCTCGCCCTAGGAATAAGCCTAGCGATTCGGCAATTTGTACAAGACCATCATCATTCGAGTTTCCTCCAATTAAACCTGAGCAATCTTTGCCACTGCAATGAGAGCTTGCTCTCACTCCAGCTTGTTTTTCATGGGTTCCACGGCCTCCCCTGAGCACCCACCACCTCTGCCTAATACACCATATTCTTGTGATCCCTCTTCCCCACCACAAAACCCTCCACTTGCTTTTGGGACCAGCGCTTGACCTCCAAAGCAAACGTCATTTGTCATAATTGTGAGGCAACAGAGTATGCAACAGGAGACTTTTTCCGAAAAATAGATGTTCATAGTTGACAAAATTGGGAATATAAAAAAAAAATAATAGTAACAAATAAATAAAATAATGAAGGCTCTAGTGCAAGCATCTTATTAGGGCGAATAAAGCGTGCAATCGTTTATTTAACTTGCCATATTTGATTTGGAGTTAGAGTCAACGGTGGGGAAAAGAGGTGGGGAATGGGGAAAGGCGAAAAATATTCGTTGCCCCACTGACCTCCTGTAGTGTCTAAAAATGAAGAAGTATGCCACAAAAGGCAGCCACGAAGGCGAACAACAACAGTACACACAGTACACGTTTCTTTAATAATCTTCCCGCGCTCACACTTTCCCGGATGTATACTTTTACATAAACAACCGCTGTCCTAGTATACTACATTCCCTCTCTTTCTTCGCTTAGATGGTTGACCTCGAAAGACAGAAACATTACAAACTTCCACTTTGTTTAGACACCGTAAAAGTTCAATTCGATTCCAAATGTTCAAGACAAAAATCACGCTAAACATAAACATAGCCTTGGCCGTTCAGCTTATAAAACAACGTTTCAATGTCACTCATGTAATAACAACGAACAGTAATATGAAAATGCCAATGTCACTAGTTTTAGTACAGAACGTAGTCACTCAGAGCCTTTGGACGGCTCGTAATTCTGCCGGATCTTCTCACATGCTGCTGAGCTGTAGGTACAGTAGAAGGTACATCTTCTGGTGGTGATTCAGCCATTGGTACTTGATCCTCTGCCACAGGTGGCGTCTCAAATGACTTAGGTTCAGTCCGTGGTTTAGCGTCCTGTTGTGGCGTTTCCTGTTCTTCTAGATCTGGCATATTAAAGGACTTAATATGCTGAAGGCTGCGTTTGTACTGGACACCTTGAGGCGATCGCAACACCACCTGGTCCCCATAACGAGATATCACCTGATATGGTTCCTTCTCATAGCAAGGTGACAGCTTATTTTCTTTCTTCTTCTCAAGCAGAACACTGTCTCCTTCTTTCACATTTCGATCTCTGGCATGGAACTTCTTGTCCACATAGTCCTTGTTAAGCTGCTTTCTCTGATTGTCCCGATCACGAACGGCTTGGTCGCTCACTTCTACCTCCTCCTCTTCAACATTGACTAGCTCAGGCATTTTAGTTGTCAGCTTTCTCCTAAACAATAACTCGGCGGGACTCTTTCCTGTGGTTGAATGTGGCGTGGACCTGTATGCCAAAAGGAACCTGTTTAGCTCCTCTCTCCAGTTCTTTCCTTCTGCATGGGCTGCTCTCATGGACTTCAGAAGCGACCTGTTTTGCCTCTCTACCTCACCATTAGCTCTTGGCCATAGAGGTGTTGTGTAATGGTGATCAATCCCCATTTCATTCAGGTAATCTTCTACTTCTTTAGATACAAGATTTGAGCCATTGTCGGTACGCAGACCTTTAGGCAACCCATGTCTTGCAAATTGGGCATTCAAGCAATGAATGATGGTTTTGCTGGAAGTTGTTCGGATAACATCAACCTCTATCCACCGGCTGTAATAATCAACGAGAACTAACAAATGTTCCCCAGAAGGTAACGGACCCATTAGATCCACAGCTACTTCTTCCCATGGTTGGTTGGGTAACGGTGTTGACTTCAATGGTGGGGGTGGAACGTTCTTTGTAACCATCTGGTACCCGTAACACTCTGCACATCTTTTCTCGGCATCACGAGCCATAGCAGGCCACCAGACTTTTGTTCTAAGTCTCTCCTTTGTCTTTGTGACTCCTTGGTGCCCCTCGTGTGCCAAACTAACGACTCTCTTGCGAAGTGCTTGGGGTATAACAATTCTTGTCCCCCGGAGAATTACATGGCCAATAAAAGTCAACTCATTGCGCACTGGCAAATACTGCTTTGGGGCATTGTCCCATTCCCTTCGATGAGACAATTCCTGAGTGCTTGCAACTCAGAGTCTTGTGCTGAGACTTGTTCAATCTCTTTGATTCTCAATGCAGCAGGGACAGCATGTAGAGCTATCGCGCGTACATATCCATCATCTTCCGCGGAATTGTCTGAAGCAGGTATCTTCGTCAGTCGGGAAAGGGCATCTGCGATGTTTTTTCTTGACGGCACATAGCAAACTTGATAGTTGTACGGTTGTAAACGCAGAACCCAGCGCTCTATTCTGGCTGAAGGTTTAGACTTCCTTGAATAGATGACTTTAAGTGCTTCATGGTCTGTCACCAGATCAAACTGTGGAAGCCCGTACAAGTAGAGGTGGAAGCGTTCACAAGCCCAGACTAAGGCTAGTGCTTCCTTTTCTGTCTGACTATAACGACGCTCCACTTGACTCAAACTACGACTAGCATAACAGATGGCACGGCTTTCTTTCTTGCACCAGCACGGCGCCAAGTCCAACAGGACTTGCATCAGCAATAACACGGGTGGGTGTGACCTTATCGAAGTAAGCTAGGACTGGTGCACTTGCAACTTGACTCTTCAATCTCTGAAACGATTGCTCCTGCTCCTTGCCCCAAACGAACGGTTCCCCTTTTCTTTTAAATAATTTTTAAACTAGATTAAAGGTGAAGACAGAATATTGGTAGAGATCAATCATCAAGCGGGCTACCCGTTTTTGAAGATGGAGTATCTTGTTTAAGTGCGTTTTGGCTACCTGTCCCCAGGCAGAGCTGTTTACAGTTATCTATGCTACAATAGTTTATCTCATAACTTTATAGTTGTGACCAAGAAAATATGCAAACACATCTCTCACACCAAAAATTCGCTACTAATTTTTATGCCTAAAAAGTAAGGGTGGTCTAAATTATCATCGCCGCCCTCGTCACTTCTGGAAGATTAAAAATATCTTCAAAGGCAAAAATTTCTTATTTGTTTTCCCTACCCACCATTATACCTACACCTACAAATATGAAATTGTCATGTACAAAACAATTTGTAAAATTTCTGCTGCAATGAGTGGCTACTGGTAATTTCTCAAATACTCCCTCTACCCTTCTCCCTTGTCATCGGCACTACACCTCAAGAGGGTGAGTGACAAAAGGGGTACAATTGGGTTGGACAAAGACGCTGTCCTCACCATATCCCCTTTTCCTTCACAGAGGAGCCCCTTATGGACAGCAATATGAGCAATTGATTACTGACAATATACTTCCATTCTCGTTTCTTTCAGAAATACTGTCCAAGCATATCTAACGTGTGAAGATATATTAATGGAGAACCCAACTGACATGTTTGCTTTGAAGATGGCTCACAACTCCTACTTCTAGAGATTCAATGCAAGGGTGATACCGAAATGGAAGGAAAACATGCCACTCTATGGGTAGATGGCTTAGCACTAACTGTTCTAAGTTCTTTCAGCATTCAATCAGTGTTTAGTCTGTCTTGTGTGGAGGATCCTGCCTTTCTCTCCGAAGTAAGAGGCTAGTCAATCAATCAATATCAATATCAATCGATACTTTATTTACCCACGTAGCGTCAATGAACTCATAGAGCTCGTTCAAAATATGTACGTGCCAGAGAACTTGAAAATACTTGCGTGTCAGAGAGCTTGATCTCATAAACAGCCCTGTTTGTGTCTACCTAAAAAGGTTGTTAAGTTAAACTTCAATTAAATACTGTTTTTGATAACCGTAATGACTCGCTTTAGAGCCTTACCCCTTGCAAACTGAATTCCCAGTTTTCTGGGAATTCCTAGGAATTCCAAGGAATTCTCAAAAATTCCAAACTATGCAAATCAGCTGTAATATGAAAAGCTTGGAATTACTGGGAATTTCTGGGAAAGGAAGGTTCCAGTTTTGTGAGGACTTGGAATTCCTAGGAATTCTCAAACATTTTTAACTCTGCAAACTTAGCTCTGATTTGAAAAGCTTGGGATTACTGGGAATTTCTGGGAAAGGAAGGTTCAAGTTTTGTGAGGACTTGGAATTCTTAGGAATTCCTAGGAATTCTCAGCTATACAATTACCACCTTTAAGTTAAGAAGGGCGGAATTCTTGGGAATTTCTGGGAATTGAATTTGAGGCAAATTAAATAACCCTGAAATCCAAATAATTCAGAGAAATTCTCAATACCTTGAATATGAAGGTTTCAAGACAAGGAGTAATTTTAGAGGCTTAAAACTGTTTCAATAAAAGATATGCTAAAAAAAAAAATATACCAACCAAGACTGAGATGTATATACCTGAGATGTATATACTGAGATGTATATAACCAAGACTGAGATGTATATATGGTTTATGTTTATCATGAAATATATTATTTAAGCTAAGGTTTAGTAAATCTCAATATAAATATGCACTTTTCCATAAAGCAGCAGTCAGTTATATAAAGTGCAAATTGTCAATTTAAATCCAATGTACCCATATCACAGATATGCTTTCTAACCTCAAAGGCCTCGTTGATTCCAGTCATAAAAGGTTTTCTTGTGATGCAAAATGTCTCATGTGCGGAGATGCGCCGAAATCATAATACATAAACATAATCATAAGCATGGGTCAACGCTTCGGAATGTGCACATTAATTTGTAGGCAAAAATTCTACCGTACTATAACCGCTTCCTTCTCTTGTACAAATGTTTCTTCGTTACGAGACGCACTTGACTCTGTTGGCGCCGCTGCTAGCTCAGTAGAAGCGAAACAGGAATCGAGATGGTTGTGTTGGAACGTGTCGCTGAACGCTTGTTACGGTCCATCGGAGCAACTTCAGAATACCCGTCCATGTGTCAGGAGGCTTTGAAGAATGAGTCCATCTGTTATAATAATGAGGGTAAAACACGTTTGTAATCACAGTTAAAATTGTGATTGCCTTCTGGTTGTTTCTCAACTTTGCCGTGAACACAACTCAAGTCTGGGTTTCGAGTCTTTGTTTCCTCGACGGCTTCCGGCCACAAATCTTGCATTTGTAGTACATTCGATTCTTCTCGATTATGTTTACGTAGAGTGAATTCACATCATTACTTAGACCATCTTCAGAACATGGGTCCAAGGTAAACCCATCGTCACCATCGCCGATCAGCTCAGTGAAACCTTGCGCGTTCTCTTAAGACTGCAATTGGGTAAGCCAGCGGATGATCTTACCCGTGATTGGAAACAAAGGAGATTCCATTTGGCGCTCATCTGTGAATGTACTTTTCATCTATTGATCGCTCGTGCGTTAAGTTATTCTTCTCTCGACTGCTTTGCTTATATGACATCTCTAAAGATGAGTATTACCGTCGAGCAATGGGAAAATGAGAATAGCGTGAGTGCTGTAAATGAAAAGCAAGTCTTTGGCGCCGTGAAGTTGAAAGAAGGGACAACGTACAACCATCGATTGGCCGGCACAAGGATCGAGCGGCCATTTAATTATAAAGCTACGGATTCTGAAAGTTTGTGGTGAGTACAAATTGCGATATTTGGTACGTGATCAAACCTGAGAAGCGAATCGGTCACATGCATGCCACAGTTTCTTAAACTTACGCTTTTCAATGAAATAAATCTATCAGTAGGCTAAAGGTTTCAGGATTAGTTTAGTCGCGTTTGGAATTTGGCAACTGAAGCTGCGAGCCCAGCAGAAAAAGACAAACGGCTGCTTAGTCTGCAGTTTGGGATAACTTCATTGCAATTAATTATTACAGTTACAACAAGAATTCAATATTAAAAATCAATTATTTAACTGTAACAAGGCCCTTCACTCCCAAGAGTGTTCAGTCAAAATTGAGAAGAAATCTCACAATTTCAACTTGCAGAATCGACAAAAACAAACAACATAGCATGAAGATGTTGCTTGATAGCTTACATTTGAATTTTAACACACAAGTTTTATCCAAAGAAGTTACAACCACATTAAATTAAGTCAAAGCCTGACTCAGGGAGGAAAGGATAAAATGTTGTTTGTATCATTATCCCAAATTAAATTATTCCTTTCAAGACTATTTTTTGACTGATAGTATTTATTGCAATAAACATAACCCAAGCTATTGCATTTCATGAAAAAGAATCAACAGATTTATTCACAATTTGTGTCAAACCAAAATTACTGATTCACTAGGACTATTTTAAATGAATAGCTGTAATTGAGGATAATTAATACGAAGTTTTCAAGAAAAGAAGAAATTTCATCCTAATATTATTGCATGTTGATGTTAATATACAACAGCAAATAATTAACATGTAAACCTGAGTTAGCAGGTAAATAAATTTCATTGACTGCTTAAATTTATAGTTGGGAGTTAATACATATATTTATTTGATATTAGTTGCCTTGAAGTATTCCTAAAATTCCCAGTAATTCCTTGGAATTTCCAGCAAGTTTTTAGATTCACAGTATTACAGGGAAGTCATTGGTACTCTGAGTTGGAATTCCTAAAAATTCCCAGGAATTCCAAGTCCTGTTGGATTATGAATGTGGAATTTTTTAGAATTTCTAGGTTTTTTTGGGAAATTTCAAGGTTTTTGGGGAATTTCTAGGTTTTTTTTTGGAATTTCTAGGTTTGTTTTGGGAATTTCTAGGTTTTTTTTGGGAATTTCTAGGTTTTTTGAGAATTCCTCGGAATTCCCGGTCCGAATTACCGTGAAAACTCACACCTCTCATTCCCAGTAATTCCTAGGAATTTCTAGGAATTCCAAGATCCATTTCACAAGAGTAGGCCGCGCTTATTTACTTATGGTACCTCAAGGGAAGGCGCTTATTAGAAATAGGGCGCTTATTTAAAAAAAAAGTATGAAAAAAAAAGGAGAAAAGAAAAACAGCAATGAGTTGAGTGTTAATATGACAGGTTTTGAGGAAACATTAAATTACCTTTCTATCAACGGCAGATATCTTCACGGAATGTACGAGTTTGGCCTGATAGAAACAGGAATTTACAGAGAAGCGGAGAAGCATGCACTTAAGGTTAGCTTTAAAACTTTGTTGATAGCAATTTTGTGATATTTAACTTCTTAAACAATTTAGGAATAGCCTGTCGTGATCTTCATTCTGAATCATGGCTGGGTAGTAGGCTTACAGTCTACATTTCCTTGTTGTGCTTCACATAATACTTCAATGATGTGGCTGTGTTCATTGCCTGAAGAGGCAGACTTCACCATTTTGCAGTCAAAACGCTGCAGTGATTACCACATCAGAAGTGGTTACATCCTAAAACAAACAATGGTATTCCAATGGAAGTGTTTTTTTTTTTTTTTTGTTTCCTTTTTTTTTTCTTGCAGTAATTTTATCTTGCGAAGGGTCTTGAATTGAATCCAAGAGATTGCTGGAGCACTCATGCAAAGGCCCATGTTATAGAAATGGAAGGACGTTAGGATGAAGGAATTAAATTCCTTAGCACGACCTTGAATGACTGGACTGTTAGGCCTACATACGGTGAATTGTACTTAACGTTAGCACCGCTGTCTTGCGCATGATATATAAATTTTTTTTTAATTTTACCTAACGTTAGAACCGCTTTCCTACGCATAATATATAAATTTTCTGCTGTTGCTGCCATTTAGATCTGGAGATTAAAAATAATTGGAAGGGTTGCAATAAGTTAGATTTAGAAGCCTTGGGCTCACATACCGAGATAACAGTCAAGTTTTTTTTTTTTTTGTTTTTTTTTTCAGCTTGCATTGGCTCGTTATACCAAGAGTAAAGTTACATGAATTTTTCCTTCAGGGGATTTAAAGAAAAATAAGCTCACACCCATACAATAATTCCGCCAGACACAGCCTTCAGTCTGAGCCCCATTGAGATTTTGGGCAATTGTCAGAAAACCCTAGCTTCAGATAACGGTACTACAAAATACCAGCAGGAGTTCTTTTTCTTTCCCGTGGTATGCAGTACGCCCTTAGTATTCCAGCACGTGCTGTGAAAGACATCGAGCCATTTCAACACACTTACTTCTCTCTGCCCTCCGATTGAAGCTTCCCCAGCAACAACAATAACAACAACAACAACAACAACAACAACAAAAGGACCACATTATTCCGTATTAATTTTAACTGTGCAGCTTTTCTTTCTTGTTCAAAGGTTGGGAAACGTTGCCATTCTGGTGCCATGCTTGCCTTAGTGGATGCTTCCTCACTGCTCTACACAGTTCAGATGGAAGCTAATGAGATAACACGTACCTGCAGATGTGTTGGGAATATCATTATTTGTTATTTTGTCGATCAATCGTTTGATCTATCGAATGATTCATAAATCAATTCATGGCACAATCAGTTGTACTAATCATTTGGCAGTCAGTCTACTAATTATTCAACCATTCAATCAATAATTTACTCAATAGATAGATTAAGGTACTATTCAAATAATCTATGAATCAATCGAGATTAAGCCTTAAAAAATTAAGCATTATTAATCATTGTAATGCAATTATTGTATACTGAAATTATTGGCATGGCTGAATTAAACGCACGACGTGATCCATTTTGTTTTACGATGTTTTTTGTTGTTTGTTTGTTTTTTTTCCTTGAGGTGTTGATGTTAATGATCGGTGGAGAGAGCTGTTTCATTTGTGGGAGTCACACACAAATAATCACATTTTGGTACGTGCCATACGTTACGCGGAGGTGTAGCATACAATAAATTATCATCTTCATATGCAAGTTGAGGAAAGTCGCAGGTGGTTACTGCAATGTCAGCAAACCTTGCAAAATGCCAATTACAGTCCCTTTTGAGAAAGCTCCGATGTGACATTTCTTAATGGTTTAAGGGAACCTCCACTCTTCTAACAATAGCGCTCAAACTATTCCAAATATACTTTTCAATACATCTGGTTTGAAAAAAGTTGTCTTACCAAGCATTCTGCCTTTTTCTTTTTTCTTATTTCTTTACATGTATGCGAGGTGGGAAATGTATATGACAGTGTCAGTTACTCCTGAAGGGATTTTGGCCATCTCCTGGAACTCCTTTTATATATTTGAGCTCCCGACGTCTGCATTTTGATAGTAACCCTTGGTTTCAATTTGCAAGAGCTTCAAAAGTAATGCGGGACTACCGAGATTTTGCCTTACTCTGTTGGGTGATTGGTCTAAGAAAACCCTTTACACCTCTTCAACCAATCAGAAGCAAACCTAGAATCAATGGCAAACTGGGAACTCCTGCGTTTTCCCGCGCCTCAGGCAGTTCTAATTTTGAGTCCTCGTTGGTTCTAAGTGATAGTTCCTTTCCTTATGGTAGGCTGATGTGATTACTTTGGTTTTCGCTCACGTTACCCAAGAGAGAATCGCTCTCCTTTCCTGGGTGGTCTTGCACAATGAAAAATACAAGCTGGTTCTTTCACCCAGACCTCTCATTAGCTATTGTTTAATTGATTTTTTTTTCCATATTTTGTTCAACTATTAACTTTTTCAACTCAGGTTTTCAATGATGTTGGTATGATGATGCATACACTGGGAGCAGAAAAGGAAGATGCAACACTAACTTAATGATGTCACTTAGAGACTTTGTTAGGAAATATGGGAAAAAAGTGTAGAAGAACGCTCAGATCAGCAACCTGTCATTAAGTAAAAGAGTGTTTAGTCATCTCTCAAGCGTCGATGGATTTTTGGCATTCTGATTAACTTACTACACTTCCTTCGATGTTAAATAGCCGCACACTTAAGTTATAGTTATTTATAACCGACCACATCACCAAATACTTTCCCAGAAACTGAAAAGGAGAGCATGAGAAGCGAGCGGAAATTTTATTATCATTATCTGCAAACGAGATTTGGTTGTTCCAGCTCGTGGTCGTAAAATTATTTCAAGTGACTGCTTTTCAGTGAGATTGTCTCATAAAAAGAAAGTAACTGAGAGCGGCGATATATTCAAACAATAGAAAGATTCATGAACTATCGTGAAAGAAGCACGTTACGTTAACCTTAGGTTAAAGTTTGTTCACGTATTTAAGAGCGTGACTTTTGTCTCTAGTAATATAATTATTTTGAAATTCTTTGTCTCTATGTGAGACGTTTTCAAGGGAGGAAGGGACCTTTAGAACGGGGGAGTCAGGCGCTAAGTTATTTGTCATCTCGATTATTTTTGTTATTAATGGCTCATGTTCTACTAAGGCATTAGCTCGATCGTTATTATGGCTTAGCCTTGCAATGTCTATTTTTTGTTTTTGGTTTTTTTGCTTTGTTTTGAGGGATGGCTCAGGAACAAATTGCAAAGTATCTGGAGAGGTTGGTTTGGTCCTCTGTGAAGCATTTGAACAGGCTGGCAAGGTACACTCACCTCTTTTACGGTCTCCCAACTTGACTTCACTAAACACTTAACGGACTTATGACTGGAACAATGAAATTCTTGAGGTTTAATTTTGTGTCTTTTTTTTTTGAAAGGGAAACTTTGACAGAGCTGTAGACATTTTAAAACCCTTCCGTTATGACGTTGTCAACATTGGGGGCAGTAACGCACAGGTTCGTATATTTTATTGCAATTCATCGTCGTTCATTATTGGAACTTGTGGCAACGTCTCTTTGGTTTCTTTTCATTGACAGTGCGGAATATCTATAACTTATTCCTGAATCACGCTGCTCTGCATTCATCACGAAAAGAGCAGCATCACTTGGCAAAGTAAAGTGCAGTTTCTTTTGTATGATCCTATATCCTTTTCATATCTAAATTAGATATCTGTTTATCCTGGCAGAAGAGACGACGACATATGTTCATACATTTTTTTTCGCTGAAGAATTGGGTCACAATATTCAAGTTATGGCAAGATATTCCGGTAGCCTGTTATTCTCTCCCAAACCTGTTTGAGTGAAAGTTTTTAAACTGTAAAACACCCCACTCAAGGCTCGAAACTAGCCAAGTGGCTAGTGACAACTTAGGTGTTACAACAATTTCAGCTCGCTTACTGGCTCAACTCAGGTCTGGAAATCGAAAACCACTAAATGTCTATTAGTCTGTGACTAGTGGGCTACCCTCAGTGCCATTGGAACCAGTTAGTGTGAGGTCGACACGCGTGTTATTGAAAAGCTATCACTTCTTTATAAACTTCAGATCTAATGCGTGAAATATAACCCACAATGGAATTGAGCTGAATACTATTAAGCGATACCTGGGCTGAGTCTTCAGCAAAGTGAGATGGTTTTTCTTTACACAAACGTCAAACTTTTCGTTATTGTTGAGACCCTTGGGCTAAAAGAAACTCTTTGAAAAAGATTCAGAGATTAAGTGTGGCCATTTAAACGAACACCACCCAGCTCCCAGTTCAAAATCTTTGGCTCGAGCCGAGAGTGTGATTTTGTACATATTTATAATCAAGTCAGAAATACGGGGTAATTTATGGTACGGGGTCACGGAGGGGGGGGGGATGGAGGGATGGAGGGTGGGGCATCATTTGTGTCTCATTTCCTGACCCTGCTAATGCATTTTTTAAAGCGTATTTTTTCATCTTAAACAATTCCAACAAAATTTTTTCCACGCACGCTAGCGTTTCTGGTTTGCTCCAAACAGCTCTCATTACTGGATTTGCAATTGAGAACGCATATATTTTGAAGCGTTATCGCCTATCGTCCAAAATAAAAGAAAAGAACGTCCGAGAACGCAGAGGGCAGCCACAGTGTATGTTTGGGACCTTTATCTAAAGTGATCAAAAGTCCGCCTTTTCACTTTTGTACTCAAGAAACAGTTTTTTCTGTTGTTATCGGTCCCTTGTGTTGATGTATCCCTGGTCATGGAACATCCGAAAATTCCAAAAATACGACTTTTCTTAAATAAAACTCTGCAAGATTAACCCTTAACGAAAAGGTGTGTCTTCTTTCCGGAGCATATAGACAGAGAGAAAGGCGATGAAAGAAATCGCTCCAATGACAGACCGACTCATGGGGCAGGCCCTTGCTTTACATGTGGAGTAAGGTCAGAGAGAGACTCTTAAAAATTCAAAATCGGATGGATAGCACCAACACAGTCCGGGTCAAAATAATGGCTCCATAATATTCGTTTAAGGAATTTAATTTACGAGAGCAATTCACCAGCTGGCCTGTAATTTCACTCTACGTTCATTTGTGTGTTGGAATTTTCGATTCAGTAAGTCGAAAGTGGTCCAGGGCTGAGATTGGTTCCTACGATTTTTTACTCACTGTTTGCCCCTCATTGGTTGTCAATGGTTTTCTCCTGATCACCTTCGTTCTCATGCTTAGGATACTCTCTCCTTCCAGATGACCCTGGTAACAAGTTTGCTTTTGGATTTGATTTCTCGACATTCAGTCGTAAAGTACTCTTACGTCATATCTCAAATTTTGTTGCATAACCACAACCATCTAACACCTTGTACAGTTTCCTGAGACAAAGTAAAATTTTATTTTGGTTGAGAAATCAGTGAACTCGTCTTAAAAAGGATTATTAAACTAAAAGGAAACAACACCTTTATCTCTTTCCACGTACGATAAATGGTTTGGTAAATAAGAGAATTGAACCCGAACGTTGCTATGCGTCCCTTGGAGCGTGGTGTGCAAAAAGATGTTTCAGTTGAACCCCTGTTAATTGGAGGTCTGCGGCCAAAGTGTAAAACTTGACTTGCATTGCTATGGTTTCATTGACACCATGTAACAAGGATTTTACACCTTATTAGAAGAGTAATTTCCTTACCGTTATATTAGTTTTGTGTAACTCTGACAGACAAACTATGTTTTCACGCTAAAAGTAAAATGCTAAGGTGAATTCAAGTTCCGCATATAGCTAACATCGTGTGGGAAAATTTTGCTGAAATGCACTTTTGTGAACTGGTCGCTACCGTAGTTGATTTAGTTAGGTTACTTAGTTAGAGACAAAGAGTCACTGAGGTCCTAATTAAAGAAAACATCGTAGTGCTTCTTAAGATGATTATGGTAGTTTAATATATTTTTTATATTCCTTCGTGCCCTTTTGTGGCAAGTTTCTTCTGTAGTTCTACAAGCAGGATCAGCTTGTATGCCCTCTCGGCTTAAGTTGTTCAGACCTGTTATTCACGTTTACACTTATTCAAAAACTTTCAAGGAAAAGCGAGCTGCAAGCTCTCTTACCAGTGCAAGTTTTCCCATCTGCAATAATTCTATGTTTACATACACAAATATACGAATCAGGGGTATTTTGGCAAATAGCATTCGGATCAGAGACAGGTAACGTAGCCTAGCATTCATCACCATCTAATAAAAAACAATCAGATATAATGTGCAAATTATGATATGAAATTAACTGGCAATGGGCTCTTTGAATGTTTACGTCAGTGTTGCGGGAATTTGATAATTGCCTGACAACACAACGGTTTTCCCAATAAACTCGCGCTAAAATCACTCGCACACGATATAACTTTTTTTAACAGATATATTTTCCTCTCACAATGTGCCGAGTTCGATTACAACACACGCGGTGTATTTTAGAACAAAGGATATACAATCGGTGAATGTTTCCTTTGATTAGTTACAGTTAATAACGATGACAGATTCGATGCCAGTCCCTTTCCGGTGACTAAACAACTAAATTCTAAACGCGTTAAAAAGGTTTTGATTATGTAAACACACGATTTCCGACACTCTTCCCCCATTTGCCTCGAGAGGGCAAATGTCCACGAACTTAAACAGTTGGAAAATCAGTCATGATCAAGAAATGTGTTTATTGTTCATTCTCGTTAATATCCTGAATGCGAAATCTAGCTGCTGCTGCAGCATCCCTTCGGGGTCTGTAGACTGGCGCGTCTGCATTCTGGGTTGCCGTTGGGGTCTGTACTGACTTGTCACAGCTCAACTCCAGAGGATAAAATTGCTGAATTGGGCGCTCCAAATGCACCTTTCCGGATTATAGCTTCGCCCCACGAGTCACGCCATCACGGCTGATGATTAAGTCTTCAACGACGCCCAACTTTCACTGAGCTCGGTTCTTCTCCTCTAATTTGATGATAACAACTTCTCCCCTGGATGGATAGGTCACGTCTCCTTTGTGCTTCAGCCGGTGTCTCTCTCTCAGTCCACGGAGGTACTCTCTTGTCCAGCGTGACCATAGTGTATCCTTGCACCCCCTCAAATACTTAGCTCTCTTCCGCAAGTCATGTTCCTGAACGCGATGAGGTTATAACTCTGGTATCATGTTCGGTTGACCATACAGGAAGAAGCTCGGGGTCAGAATAGGTAGCTGAATATCGACATCCACGTAACTCAGTGGTCTGTTGTTTAGTGCCACTTCTATGTCTAGCAGTACCTCTTCAAGTTCAGTCCAGGATGGTAGACCGTTTCCAGTGTGCTTCTAAAGAGCTCCTTTTGCGAGTCCCTCCATTCTCTCGAGTTGCCCTCCCCACCACGGTGCAGAACTCAAATTGAACTGCCACTTGTTCCCTTTGTAAGCGAGGAATTTCTGGAACCTTTCATCTTTCTTCACTTGGTTAATCCTCTGGGCGGCACCAACGAAAGTTCTTCCGTTGTCGGAATACACCTTTTGCGGTCTTCCACGTCGGGCGACGAAGTGCTTGAAACTCGCGAGGAATTCTTTAGTTTCCATGTTGGGCAGCAAATCCAAGAATAAAGCTCGTGTCAGGCTACAGGCGTACATCAACACATACGCCTTTCCCTTTGTCTTCGCGTTCTTACGGTACTTCAACGGTCCCGCGCAGTCGGCGCCGACTACTTGAAAGAGTGTTTGACCTTCCGTCCGATCCCTTGGGAAGTCTCCTTGGGATGGGATAAAATGCTTGGGCTTGAAACCGCCGACAGCCATGGCAACTATTTAGAATTCCTTTGGTCAATCTTCAATGGCGTGGAACCCAGCACAGCTCTCGGACCTTTGCCATGGTACCGACGGCTCCCCGTGGAGCGTTCCGAGATGAACTCGTGTTACGAGCTTCTCTGTGAAGGGGTGACTATCCGGAAAATATACCGGGAAATGCCCTTGGATTCTACCGCATGAAACCACTGAGAAGGGGTAAAAACTTCAGAACATTTTAATGCAAGGTAGGCTTGGACCGTCATCAAAAACATCATGTAAATACATAGATAAATAAATAAATAAGGTAAAATAAAGTAAATAAAGTAATTGAGCAAAAGATAAAATGATTACTTCGTCATTAGATAAGGACATTCAAGCGAAAACGAAGAATGAAAGATTGTAAATGACAATTCCCCTATATATGGTGATTTCAGCGAAAGGGACAAGACACTGTGCAGTATAGTAACTTGACTTGGATGTACTGTACCAAAATATTGAGTGCCTTATCACATTATGTTACACAAATGTCAACAAATACTAGCAATTGAGGTTTCTTGCCCTCTCTCTCCTTATCGCAAGGAACAAGAACTTTTTTTTCCCTTTATTACGGAATAAAACTAGTAATTGCCACTAGTCGCTCTTCTCTCTTCCCTTACTTTTATCTCTCTACCTGTTTCCGCTTGAAGTTCAGGAACAGAACCAAGAAGAACTGATGACAGAGAATAGTTTTATCAGGTTCGAACTGCTTCAATTATAAATTATATTAACGCCTGTTCTAAGGCCGTTTCTCGTTAAAACTCACCTACTATTTTCTTATTACTCTTAACATAATATCTTCCACAATTTGGAACAAAATTCTCTGTTCTGGCCTCCTTAGTCAGGTTGTTTAGTTCACATAGTTTCTCTGAAATGACGTAGCTAAAGCTGCGACATAGAAAATCCTTGTTACATCAGGCTGATGGCATTCAACTGCAATCGATGATTTCATCGTTCTGAAGGTGTGTCCGTCTTCCAAGCATCATACCTAAAATGGCGTGTCCATCCCTCTTGCATTGTTGAGCGAAAAATTCATAGACATAGCACAGAGCAATTACAATGAAGAATTATATCTTCATTACCCTTAGCTCGTCCTTTTCTGTGAGAGAACTTTCGAATGAATTTCAAGTTAAAAAAATTAAATAAAATAAATTCCATGATGGTTTAACTCACGAGCGTCTGTGCGAGGAAATTTACAGATAGACTTTCCCATCTTACAGCATGAAAATACATATTTAAGTTGGCGTAATGTTATCGTAAAGCTGCCGTAAAGGTCTAATTTACACAGCTTACATTTCATTGAATGTTACATTTCATTGAATGTTACATTTCATTGAATGTTACATTTCGTAAAGGCACGCTTTACGCGGCCTTTACGCATTGACGTAAATCTGGAGTAATGAGACTTCCTTAAGAGACCTTTACGCACAAAGTAAAGTTGGCGTAAAATAGAGTTTTACGCCGCTTTACGCCATATTTACAATTCGTAAAGGCACGCTTGACGCCATATTTACGCACCGATGTAAAGCTAGAGTAATGAGTAAAATGAGAATAATAAAGCTAGAGTAATGAGTTAAGAGACCTTTACGCACAGCGCAAGGATGGTGTAATGTAGAGATTTACGCAGGCTTTACGTAAGAAAATAAATATAGATGTACTGAGTCAATCAAACACTTTCATTGTTTGATCAGGCTTAAAGAAAGCTTAAAGAGGTCTTCAGATAGTTGAGGAGGGGGGGAGGGGCAGAAATTTACCGGATTCTCGCTCTGCTGCATTCCAATACACCACCCCCTCCTCATTGGTAGCCACGTGCTCGTAGCCATCAGAATTGAGGCAATAACGCAAAAACATTTTTTGCACCGAAATACTCCAAAAAATACGCTTATTTCGTTAAGTGAAAAAATTTTTTTGGGTCTAGGTCCACTTTAAACTTTCCGCAATCGCTGTGACTACAAGGTTATTTTGTGATGTTCTGCTAAGGATGCATAACAGATCTCCGATGGTGATTAGTGATTAAGCTTTATATAGTACCACAAGGCAAACTTCGCCTGTGATCGTTGTTTAGTTGTGCCCTTTAACGGATAACAGCTGGTAAATCAAATACGACCTCTTTACAAAATTATAAGTTAGGAAAAAATTTGTTAAAATGTTGACATGACAGTGACAGCTTTCCAATGCGAATATTTTACGGTTTGTCACATTAGATATGAGTCTGAATGCATTTTCGTTTACTTACTTCGTCCCTTCAAACTCAATCTATCATAGAAACCTACTCATTATTCGAAGCTATCTCGAATGAGATGCGCGATATTGTAAAAGTCAGCCTTTACAATTTACTCCTGAGTGGCTTCCGGTCTTCCGGTCTTTTTGGTTTAATTTTCATTTCCTCCATTTCCTCAGCCAATGGCAATTAATATTATTCATTTCACAATGTTTGTACCACCACCCTCTCTTACAATGCCTTGCACTTTCACAGTTTTTGTCTCTCTGACCATCATACGAATCTTTAGTGGAAAACTCTTTTCTATTTTGAGTTACCTGGTTCATCTCGCCATCTATGCAGATAAAAAAAGATAGAATTATGCTGAGTCAATTTTTTTTTCTAGTTTGTAAAAAAGAAAGAAGATGACAGAACAAATTAGATTGGCAGATGATATATCTAGAACTGGTTGATCATTAGATTTGCCGAATAGCAGAAGTTTTCCGAGCCCAGGATGACTTGAAAAAAAAAGCCCAGTCTGCGTGTTCTGGTCTACTGCAAAGCACGTGGGTAGTGTTTAGAGAAAGATAGAGGAGAAAGGGGAAAAGGACTAGGATGTAGTTAAAGAGTTCTTCACTTTTTCTTGATTACCCTGATAACCCTTTTGATATCATGTCATTGCTGAGCTGAGCCACAGATGAGAAAGGATCTTTTCTTGCAACAGATTGGGAAGTGGATAAAAAAGCTCAGAAAAACCATAGATCAAGAAAAAAAACAAATATACGCTGTAGGACAGGCACCGATACATGATAGCCAAGAGATGATCCGAGGCTTGATTGTCCGTGACATGGACTACGATATAAGGGATTCTGGTCAGCCACAAGACATTGCGCGCTTAGTCCTAAATTTTCCATTCCATTTTTATTCTTGAAATCTCCATTGTGTTCTATCATCCAAGAGCATTTACTGATTTAGATATATTTAGGGCTTAGCATTTGAGTGTTTATTCTGGGTACTTATTGTAGAGGTTTCCCACAATTTTTTCAACAAATTCTTTTTGGCAAAAAAGCTTGGACAGTCGATGGCATCTCGCTTTCCTTCACATGGAAGGCTTAAAGCCACGGAACAGACGAAAAACCTCAACCTCTGAAACGACAGGAATGGATACATCCAGCAAATGGCCAATTTTCGGATATTTTACTGTATTAAAGCGTCGATAAACTTTGCGCGAGGTGCAGGCACAAAAAGCAAATGATGACTCAAAGCTTGAAGTATTGTCGTGCCTGTACGACTCCTGCCATTCGCAAGCGATTTAGACATCTACCTTCAGCGATTAGTTCTAACCATAACTGGTAATATTTTCACGAATTTCCGGGAGTTGAGTGTAATATGAACGATTTTCTCTGCAGTTGCCCTCATACAAACAACAACAGGGGTATGGTTAACAAGGAATCTTCAACAGTTTAAGATCATATTCCACATTCTTAGGAAGTAAATATTCGCATACATATAGGATGGAATGCAAAATATTATCATAAAAGCTTCGTTATTACCTGGCGCTTCATATTTCAGCTTGTACCCGTCATCCTCATTCTGGACTTCAAAAGAATGAATCTGAAAAAATTTCCCCTGATCCAGATCAATTCGGAGTTTGTAGCGACCTCCTTTTGTCAGATGGTACATTTTGTCGAGCCCAAGCCAAAAATCTCCAGACAGATTACCAAAGCCTTCCTTGTATTGGAACCAATCTCTGTCTAAACTGAAAGAGGGATTTAATTTCTTTTGGAGTACTGTCCACCCCCCTCCATCCAAGGTTTGGTTGCAGAAAACATCAAAGGAACCCGCATTGTCCGGGTCTATGGTATAGACTCCGCTCCTTTGTACTCCAGAGTTGTACAGCTCAGCACAATCTCTAGGAACTGCGGGATATAATGTATTGGGAGAGGTCTTAGAATACATAGTCCAGACCAAGAATTAAGACTTGAGAACCCTTAAACTTGATTAAGCTCCAGACTTCTTGGCTCAGTTGTGGCAGTCGGCAAGATGTGGCTCCTTTATTCTGTACTTTCGCATCTACTTGTCCAAAACGAAATGTCAAAAAGCAACTGAATTTTTCACTCGGGTGCAAATATATATTCCACTCTAAAGGTAGCAAATTGATCTTAGGGAACCTAGAATGTAACCTAGAATGTAATTATGTCCGCCTCCCGGTTAGCTCAATGGATAGAGCGCTGGACTGTTGTGCGTGAGGTCGAGGGTTCGAGCCCCGGCCGGACCAATACTCAGGGTCTTAAAATAATTGAGAAGAATTTGCTACCTTTCTATAACATCAAGAAATAGTTAGATATTCTAGTCTTCTCGGATAGGGAGGAATAAATGGAGGTCCCGTCTCGTGTAGGGTTAGGGGCAGGAGACATTAATTTCCCACGCACGAGATTACTGTGTGATGGATGTCCTCCCTTGGGGTGGGATGGGTGGGTTTACTGGGCCCGCAGTAATTGGCGCAAACTGTTGCGGTGTCCCTGCCGGTCGGCGAAACTTAAATAAAGGAGTAATTTAAAGTGTTATTCATTTATCTACCTATTTACAAGAAATATTTAGTTTATATATTTATAAGTATTTATCAAGTAAGGAAGCGCTCTAAAGGATTCTACCGTAGCAGTGGTGTCCATCCCCAATGTATCCAGGACTACAAGAACAGTTGAACGATCCCTTGGTATTTGTACATATGGCATTGTCCCTGCTACAGTTGTTAATATTCTCAGAACACTCGTCGATGTCTGAAAGGATATCAAATGACAGTTAAAAGAAGGGACAGGGGGAAGGGTTAAACTATGCGTGCACTATGCATGAACAACTATGTACAACAAAAGCGATAATAAGAAACGTCATAAGAAGGAGCCTCAAACGCATATTTTTTAATAAGATTAGGGACCTTAAGAAACCACGACGGCGACGGCAACGAGGACGTGGAAAAACAAGAGATCTAATATAATTGGCAGAACAATAGCTCAGCACGTGAGTTTTGAAACTTTTTACATTTCTTAGCCGTCCTATGCAAAACAACAACGTGAAATCGCCAAAATTTGCGTCGTCTGCGAACCGAAACCGCGACGGCAAATCCATTTGGAACTCAACGGCTACTTTATACGTCATGCTGAAGTTCAGCTGTGGCGCTGTATGAGACAGTAGGCTCCTGCAGCTATTTTTGAAATTCTAACTAAGAGTAGGAATTCAATTTTTAATCCAAGTCTTCCTTGGCGTCGCCGTCGTGGTTTCTTAAGGTCCCTAATCACAAAAATGTAAAGAAAATGGTAAACACATATAGAAAACAGAAGAAAATATATAGCTCGTCTTCTCTTATTCGATACCAAAGTATCAGATCAGCGCCAAGGTTACGGCCCTTTTTTGCGGGAAGCCTGTGGAGTTGTGTCCATCGCCTCGGAATCCAAGATTACAAGACCAGTTAAACGATCCCTTGCTATTTGAACAAGTAGCGTTTTCCTCGCTACAAATGTGGATATTTTCGGCACACTAGTCAATGTCTTATAAAAAATCAACAGATTGCACTTATAATCGTAATTATCCTAACGCGGCTATAGCGTTGGCCTCAAGGATTGAGGAGGGCGCTAACCGGGGTTAGGGAAGGGGGTGGGAGGTGATATTTAAGTGTTTTATGGAAAATCTTTATTTAACCTTAGCTAATCTAGTTTTGATGGTAAAAGTAAGAGTTAATTCTGATCTTTAAACGCAATTCTGAGGGATACACTGAGATAAAAAAAAGTCACGTGGATGGAATGGGATCACGTGGAAGAGGCATATCGCGCTATTTGCAATGTAATCGCTCCAAAAGACAGAGAGGAGTTATTGCAAGCATTTAAAGTTCCGGTAACAAATGAAGTTTGCTCAGGTGACTTGAAGTCGCTGATAACCGCATACAAACAAGCACCTTCGAGGAACGTGAAAACACAGATCTTGAGCATATATGCAACGAGCGATTCAGCGAAATTCTTAAAGAAAATGCACAAGCCATTTGAAAAACTGATCGATCGACATATTAAGAAGGCAAGGGCTCATGCCAAAAATGTTGGAGCTGGTTCAACGTCAACAAACTGCCACACCACAGAGTGTGATAACGTTTGATAACGTATGATAACGTTTGACGGCGTAGAGAAGAAAGAAGACCTAAAACACGACCATGGTGAAGCCAGAGAGGCGATTCTTCAGTGGAAGGCGCATATAATCGGGACAAAGAATCAAGAGAGAGCCAAACAGAATTTGCTCGCGTCCCTCCGAAAAAATGCCTTCCTCATTTTCATGTACTGGGCTATGAAATTCATCCAACTGAAATACAGGGAAAAGCAGTCTGAGTGGTTCGGAAATAGGGGAATAAACTGGCATGTCATTTCAGTTATTACAAGAAATGCAGAGGACAACGACCTTGAGATCATGTTAAATGTTTATCTTTTTGAAAGCTGTGCCAAGACTGGTACGCGGTTTGCGCAATTCTGGAAAACCTTCTCGGTAACATCAAACAGATCAAGTCCATCGTTAACGAGGTATTTTTGCGATCAGATGGCGCAGGCTGTTACCACGACAACAATTTGATTGCAGCTCAGCTGCCTCTAACGTTGGTTCACGCGCTGAAAAAAAGGTGATGAGGTAAGATGAGAATGCTTTTTGATTACAACCCAAAAACATTCTTTCAAAAACATGAAATTTCTTAGCTTGATCGACTTCAGAACTTTTAAGTTAAAACTTTCTTGCTGTTTCTGTTCATTATAGTGACTTATATTTCAGAGCCGATACAAACAATTACGACGAATATATGAAGTTCATATATTTTTAACTGCGGTTATAGATACGTATGATGCACGATCTTCGCAGTAGAGAGCGCTATTTATGCAATAGCGAAAATCAGCTATTATTGGCTTGTTAGCTCAATTGGTAGAGCGCTGCACTAGTATCGCAGAGGTCAGTGGTTCGAATCCCGTACAGGCCTGATTTTTTTCAGGTCTGATTTTCGCTATTGCATAAATAGCGCTCTCTACTGCGAAGATCGTGCATCATACGATACAAACAATGTTGATCAAAATCTTTTGATAATACACCAAAGAAATGTAATTATCCTCTCCACCCTTAAAACGTAGCATTCCGCCGACCCCCCTGCTCAAAGGCAGATTAAAACGCATTTTAATCGCACAATACGTGTAGCGAATGAATGCTTACTTTCTCAAAGGACATCCCGAGAGAATTCAACTGAGTAGGTATTTATTTACCGCGGAGTTTTTCTTTTGTTGCCTCTTCTTTAGAATCCTTTAAAGTATAATTCTCATAAAATATTTTCATGATGAGCAGAATGTGGTAGTAGAGGCAGGAGCATACACTAAGCCTACCTAGTAACATCTGCATTAGTATGGTAGGTACTGATAGATCAGTTATTCTAACCAAGATACTTCCTTTTCTTCTTCTCAAGGTATGATTTTTCTGAACCACAATCTGGCAAGGATGTTTGTGATCGCATCATTAGTCCAATGAAATGGGAAATTTGTAGATATTGCAATGAAGGCCATAAAATTTTGACGGCAGCTGACATGCATGAAGCATTAAAAGTGAGACAAGTGAAGGGATCGTCAGTTGCTGTTTGTGAACTTGTCAGTGAAAGAGAGGAACTCAGAATTAAGCGCATCAATAATTTCAGCTTTTTCCACAATTTTGCAAATGAAAAGGGTGGTCTTCGGTTCTCAGAAGCCTATGAGGTCGGTAAGGGTAAATTAATACCATGGTCAGAGCTCATACTTGAAGAGCAAGACCCCGTTGTGTTAAGGGAAGTTGAGAATCATGGTTTCTTCGCAACAGGTCCACGGGCCATAAATCAGAATCGCAATCATAGCCAGGGTTCCAGCGATGATAATGAGGTTATGCTATTTCACTGCCCAGAAAAAGGATGCTGCACTGAGTTCACTTCTTCAGTAGATTTCCAAGATCATGTGCACCGCGGGGAGCACAGCAAGAGACATTAGCGAGCCTTTACGATGGCCTTAGATGTGACTGGGCAATGACATTTTCCTCCCTAACTCTTGAATCAAAGATAGCAACACCCGAAGTGACGGGCGAAGTTGAACTGATTAAAGTGTGTAAGATGGGCTGGGCCCTTCAGAAACCGAAAGGTAGCGGAACAAGATTCACCGAGAAAGTCAAAAGGTATCTTTCAAGTACGTTTCAAACTGGTGAAAGAACAAGCAGAAAAGCCGATCCCGCGCAAGTTGCAGCAAAAATGAGAAAGGCGAGAGAGGGAGATGGTAAAAGGAAATTCACCAGAAATGAATGGCTAACGAAGAGCCAGGTTAGAAGCTTCTTCTCGAGGCTTTCTGTTTAGAAACGAAGAAAATCCACAGTCCCGAAAGATCCAGAACAGGATGCACACAACGACGACGACGACGACAACGACGAAAGTCTTATCGCAGAATAAATTAAAGTAGTTACCTTGAACCTGAAGCAAGGAAAAGGGATGTAGCGGATGTCATTTCCGGAATCGACTTGCTCATCCAATATTATATGATGGGCATAATATTTGCGAACATGTTACAAATGACATGTTAGGGAAGTTTAAAGGCCCATTTTCAACCGAGATGCCTTGCGCGCCCAGATCATTTTTCATACATGAAATATACGCTATTTTCCTCGAAGTTGCGGAATCGCTCTGATATCTTCTTCCATCTTACTAATTAGGGCTTTCAAAGTTCCATCTCGAATCATGTGCGAACAACAAACTATCGTAGTATCCATATCAGTAAATAGTTTGTAATTCTTACATATATGACGGTGAAAAACGTCATTTGAAAAGTTGATGCCGCCGAAGAAGCGGTCTAGAGGAAGGCCGGGTCTGCCCGGCTCGGCAAAGGTTATTCGACTTCGAGAGTCTGTGTATGATTTATGGAGGGCAAGGAAAACAACAATGGGTCTCGGTAACACTACAGACAGTGCTTTTGCAGAAATGTTATTGCATTGTTCCTACGATGGAACCAGAGACTCCGGGGAGATTCTTTCGAGGTGAGAATAATGATTTGACTGATTTTTGCTTGAGATCTTGAGATATGTATATAAGCGATCTCATTTGTACAAGTCATTATTCATTGAAATGCGTAAAATAAATTAGTTTTGGCGTACATTGGTTATTTGTTATATTTTATTTAGTGTTGAAGCCGAACAATTTCCTTCAACATCAAGTAAGCTTTGTACAAGTTTTATACACAGTCTCGATTTATGATTTTTCAGTCTCAAATACTTAGCTGCAAATTTGTTTACTGCGTTCTTCACCAAATCTTTGTTTTTCTTTTAATAGCTCCGACCTCATTCGCTCCGACGAAGGGCTAACGCTCGAAACGTCAGCTTTTGTAATCATTACGGTGGCTAATTTACCATTTCAACTTTGTTGATATATCCAAATTATTTCTTTTAATAGTGTTTGTGAATGACTATCAGAGTTCGCCATTTAACAATAGCGCGTTTCCAAAACAAAAACAAACGACTGCAAAGGATCTCGGATGAAAATGGGCCTTTAAAGTCACCACATTGAGGGAAATGTTTGCTTTTTTGAACTTTCTTTCAAAGGGAGAGATTTGAAGGCCACTTTACTCAAGAAACGAAGGGACATGGTAACCGAATGCACGTGTTTCCAAGAAATTTCGGAAGGCTATTTCTAACTCTGTGCTTCATTCCATTTCACGACTTTCGATCGCTACATTAACTAGCTCTCAGGTATTTTATATGCGGAGATAAGTTACATTCACTGTGAGAATAGTAAGTGAAAACAGGAGCAAAGGGACCTGTCACTATTTATTGCCAGGGGTGGAGGATTTTGGGGGGATCACGCGGTTTTTAAGGGAAACGATAAGTTGTCACCAACAGACTTTAAATAGGGACTGATGAAAATAGACTGCCAATTCACCGCCATTGTGAGGTGGGGGTTATACGAATATCACAGTCTAGGTGGAATTTATTGTAATACTACCAAAATCCTCCGATTCCCCCCTGTACCCCTCCCGGATTATAAATAATGACCGGTCCCTAACTTCGACTGATTTCATCGCGAAATGTGTCATGCATTTTAAGACAAAAGTATTGAGACAAAGAAATTTAGCATTGTAACGATGGGAAGTGTGGCGAGGGGATTACCAACGTCTCGCTATTATTCTCTGCTTGGATATCCTTATCATCAAAAAATTACCTCAGAACTGAAAAGTTGTCACGCTTACGTTTGAACAATCGGAAAGTCTGATCTACTATTCACGAAATAATCTTTATGCTCATATACCTCGACTTTATACTTATTAATTACCAGAGGTAATAAATTAGTAATTACCAACATTTGCATCACATGAAGTGACAATTAATTAGCATAGTCAATACAATACATATTTGCCTTGCTGGTTTTGATAGTTGCAGGAAAAGGTTAAATTTGCCGCACAACAACGTTGAGGACTGTAACAACATAAAGTCTCTAATGATGGCAGCAGATGTTCAGAAAGGAGGGCCCGTTGACTGCATTCCGTGTACTAAACCTCGGTAGAAACTGCAAGAATTCTCGCAGAAGGTTAATTTGTAAAGAACACCGTAACGTACATGTGTCTGTGTGTCCTTTTTAAGCTGCAAAGTATGTCTGCAGTGATCATAATGCCAAATTGGACTCTATAATTTTGATCTTCTCCACTCTGTACGTGGCTATTGACTTGATTCAAGGAAAATTATCGAGGCAGCGCCCTCCGATCACCTTTGTTTACTTTGTCATGCAAGCGTTAAGACTGATTATATTTATGCCACGTTTTAGGATAACTCGCAATTTATTTTCCATCCATTTGTTAAGAAAACCTAAAATACTTTACGTAGATGATTAAGAAATGAGGTTTGAACGGTGAAAGACATATCATGGGTCATTTTCAGAATTAAGCAAATGACCTCTGACACATGCGCGATTAAGTAAAGACATTGATTTGCGTTGTTTTCAAGATGATGGTGGATGAAAGCTAGAGAGATACCCGCGGGTTTGAGGCAATCTATTACCTCCTTGGTGTATAAACTATCTTCTGATATGTCGTTTTAGCCCGATTTACGCCTGCATTTTGAGAA
Source organism: Stylophora pistillata (assembly GCF_964205215.1). NCBI lineage: Eukaryota > Metazoa > Cnidaria > Anthozoa > Scleractinia > Pocilloporidae > Stylophora > Stylophora pistillata. The sequence goes on from NC_142520.1 coordinate 23,357,242, forward strand.
TTCTTTGTTTTAAATTCAATTTGGTTAATTTTTGATTTGCAAACTAAGGTCGAAAGGAAGGGGCTCTTATGATCGCGCTGGTATAAATAGGATTTCTAGTGAAGTTTCCATATTTTGTCTGTGAACTAACTGAATATAGCTTGTAACTTGAAGCAAGAGAAAATTCCGTGAGCAACACTATTGCAGTCGCAGCGCGCTCGACAAAAGCTGTGAAATCTACACTTTCGATCGTTGTCTACACGGGTGGTTAGCCAAAAGTCAAATTTCGCTTGTGACGATGCAAAAAAAGAGAATTCAAAAACAACCAAACTATTTTTGAAATATGTGTCCTAAACCCTTTTCAAAAGAAAAAAAAAAATAAGGAAAATTTTTTTGGACGGGAAGTCGAGTGGACCGCTTTTAGCGGGAGTGGCACCTAAGTCCAAAATATACATTGTAATTCTCATATGCTGATCTGTACGTTTTACACGCCAAATCTCGCGTTTTGAATAATTTGAAATATCTAAGCAGTTGTATCCATCCCCTCCGAAACCAGTATTACAAGAGCAATTAAACGATCCCTTGCTATTAATACAAGTGGCATTGCTCTTGCTACAATTGTGGATCAGTATTTTCGGCACACTCGTCGATGCCTAAAATGAAACCAACAGTTGGTATCCAATATCGTGATCAAGTACAACGACGGGGAGGTTTGGGGATACTAAATTTATAGGTGCAGCTCAAGCTCATCTTGGTTCGATAAACAGACGAGTGAGATAGGTGAGTCCCTCATCATTCATTTTATCCCAAAAGTACACAAGGATTGAATAAAACCTTTTGAAGCTGTGCGTGGAGTTTCAGAGTTATATGGATTTCTGCGTTCATCAAAAGCATTCAATTGTGGATATTCATAACACACTCGTTGATGTCTGAAATAGAATTGACAGACCTAAGACCAAAATACTGCAGAATGAAAGCCGTACGAGGGGTAGTGACGATTCTTAATATTTATAAATCGAACTGTGTTTGCAATATAGTAAATTCCTTTTTGGCCGAGCCTGTTCTGTCAGGATGGCTGAATATGCCAAAGCAACTCAGCAAATATCCAGCGATCCTGACCTCACGCTTCAACAATAATATCCAGCGATCTTGAGCTTGCGCTTCACCAGTAACGCATATATCATGCCCTAAGTGATATCAGATTGCCATGCATATTGACTTTGTCTCAGCCAGGTTTGTAGGTTTTCCACGCAGACACGACAGAGCATTTTGTTTTGAACACTGTTTAGTACGTACCTGTGCAGTTATGTCCGTCACCAATAAATCCTGGTTTACAAATGCACTTGAATGCTCCCACGGTATTTGAACAAGCGGCGGTTATATTGCTGCAGTTGTGGATACTTTGAGAACACTCGTCAATGTCTGAAATCGTCAATGTCTGAAATTAAGTCGGCAGCCCTTCTGAGTACAAAAATACAACACTAAAGAATAAAAAAGAAAGGTGTCGAAATTGGGCTTCCAATTTAAAAACTGTATGGTGCTATATGGAAAAGAGAATTTTAACCCTTTTTCCGGTGGAGGGTGGCTCAAACGCACTCTAACTCCTAAGACAAAGGTATACCATGTACTTCCCTAGAGGGGAACTGAAGCCTAAAGTTGGTATTCTCTTCGCTTTTATTTCTAGTCAGCTCTAGAGGAGTAATATAAAGTGTCGATATTCGTTTTCGTTCACTTTTTGTTTTTTTACAAGAAAATCTGATTTGAAACCGCTTTTTTCCCGCTTTTGCGGCTGTAAGATCGTCAGCTCAAAATGATTAGCAGCAGTCGTTTATGACGTCAGTGTTGGGAACCAACTTGAGAAGGCCCAATAACAAAGTACAAAGCTAAGCGCATTTCTCCGTTCATTTGGCAAATATGAGTGGTATGTAGCCTTTTCAGTTCGAGCCGACGTATGATCCTGGTGAAGAACCAGTCGTCTCAGACGAAGAACTGGAAGCAGAAGCTCCGATAGATTATTCTTGGAGGGTTGGAAACGCAAAATGGTGTCTTTGCTGGGATCATTGCATAGCTATGCTAAAGGCTGACCAATGATTTTGTTTTCAAGAACTTGAGGAGTTGAGTCAAAAGTTGGATGATTCAGGTATGTTTCCGGTTGAATTTCTATTTTTTCGTTTTGAAGCGCTAGTAGTGTTTACTGTATGTGCTATGTAGATCGGTTGAGCTTCTCTTGTTTACTACATTTTCATGCTTTCAGTGAAACAACTTTGTAAGTCATTACCGTATGTACTGTTACTCGATGTAGCATCTATTGTTTACTTCATTTTCATTAGTTCAGTGTAACAACTTTATAAGTCAGACTTTTACTCCCGTGGCTTACCACATTTTGTATTTCCTCTATGAACCAGAGTTCTTTGTATAACTGAGTACTCGAAATTCAGGATTGCTTCCCTCGATACTGATGTGTTACGTACGGCACTTGTCGGTATTCACAACACATGCCGTAATCCTATCCCACATCCAATTAAGAACGGGTTAGTATCCATTATTTTTTTTTTTACAAAAGTCTCTCATCCCTATTTTATTTACCAACGCTTTGTAGTAACTACTTGTACCTTCGTTTTACTATCGATGGGTTCGTTTATTTCCTTGTTATTCATCTGTGTTTTCCTTTCTTTCATAGAATGTATTGCCTGGCAGCTTACCGCCATCTCTTGTGGCAAGAAAACAGGAAAGTGATTCCAGCGTGCGTTGTGAAAGCCGTACGCAATACATTTCTTGATGCGAGAGGTCAATATTCATATTTTAGGACGCGCGTTTCTTAGGTGTGGTAAGATTTGAGGCGAGTGCGGGAAGGGTGGCCGCCTTCTCTTCTTTGATTCCACAGCATCACATCTCCGCCAGGTTTATGGCCTTTTTACAGAGAAGTTGGTAAGTTTACGTGCTCAAAATCTCGCGTTCTTAATAATATGAAATACCTGTGCAGTTGTATCCATCTCCTCTGAATCCAGGTTGACAAGAACAGTTGAACGATCCCTTGCTATTAGTACAAGTGGCGTTGTCCTTGCTACAATTGTGGGTATTTTCGGCGCACTCGTCCATGTCTGAAATAATTCAGCAGTTGTGTTCAGTATCGCGACCAAAAAAGAAAATTACATGACGAGCTTTGCCCACCAAAAAAATTTATGCAAATTAGGCTAAGCCGGATCTGAGTTGCGCCTGGCAATTATTAACTGTAAGAGAAGATCTCAGTACGCGCCCACAGCACGTTCAAGGTGCTGCGGATGAAGTTTCTGTAATTACTTTTTGGCACTTTTCGGCGTCAAAATTGCATAGTTTGGGTAACCCAAAACCCTTAAGCTGATCTTTCTTGTCATAACACGAATGTTTTCCGGAAAGGGACACGCGGTAATGTCGTTGTCTCTCGTGTGCAGGCATTTTTCCAGGTAAAACCCTCGCGTGGAATCAACTCATGTTTAATTTAACGCTCCTTCTATGCGCACAATGTAAGCCAAAGCAATTTTATAGTTAAACGTAAAGATCAGAATATTTTCTTCTAAGGATGATAAATGATCGACGCTGAAATAAATTATACGCTGAAGAAAATGCAAAACAGCATAACATGTAAAAGAGGAAATTTGGAAAAATACGAAGTTACGGAAACCATGAAAATCTTCGATTTTTAAGAAAGGAAATTTTTATAATTCCAAGCTAAGTAAGCTTTTCTAGTGTTTCATTCTTTAAGGCTTTGTGTAGAGCGGGGCCTTTGTTTTATAAACCGTAAAACTTAGTGACAAGTCGAAAGGGCTCGCTCTTGGTTATGATACCAAAGAGTAGAGGGACACCACGGTGATCTTCCAGGTGTTTGATCATCGTCGCCGCTCGTGGTGTACTTCGCTACTTAGGTGAGCGAGATCGACGTTCTTCCTCTCTTTAATTCAGACAGCTGTATGAAAGACCTGATCCTTACAATGAAAAACGGTCGATTGTGCTTTTTCAGTGGCGGCTTTAACGCTCGTCCGTATTCAGCGCTTATCCTAAACATGCATGGCATCTCTAGCTATCTACAAGACACGCTGCGATGTATTATTCGTCCATGTTCAACACAACAACTGCGCTAGTGAGATAGAGAATCGAAAGATCACATTGTTGCGCTCGAGGCAGAGTGCGCTAAGTTTGCCAAGTTCTACAATGGACAACAGATCGTACGGCCTCCCGCAAGAATAAGGACAAGGTCTATCAGTTACAAGCAATGGATAAGTGGAATTGTAAAAAGTTTTAATTCGTCCGTGCATCGAAAGGCCGATGGTATGTAATTTTGCTCTTTTCCGTTCTTCACACACTCGAATACCTGTTAAAATTAAATTTAATTGCGGGTTGTGCAGTCAAAATGTAACGTCGCCCAATATGGTTTTAGTTAAACCAGTGTCTTCTGAGGCGCTTCCACCAAAATAATTTAGAAGGGAACAACAGCGCTAACCGATTTAATATCTTCTCAAGAACATGTCAAAGTCTATTAAAACGCAGAAATTAAAAATAGTAAGAATTGGTGGTTCATCTTAAAAATCATTAAAGAACAGTTCTCAGTTTGGCTCGATAGTGCTGTCACTTTGCAGTAGTTGTTCATAGTGACTTACTCATTACTTTCAGTATTTGTTCGAGCTGTTCTTCGACGAAATAGGGGACATACAAGAAATCGCAATTCACCTCTTAAACAAAAATAATAAGCTCTTCTCCCAATTGGACACCAGATATGACTGCGTAGTAATAATTGCGTTGTACGCGAAGTTGCAGTGTGAGAAAAATGAGTGAGGAAAATAATTCGAAGTGCTGTACAGCGCGGTTTTTAACATAGATTACCTAGCTAAATGACCTGCTTGTCTTAGATATTTACGATAATATGGGAAGGTCCCCAAGGAATACTAATAACCCGGCGTGTAATTTTGTGATTGACAAAACCTGATAACTCAGGTTTATGTTTGAAAGGGCAAATCATTTAGTACATTTCACTCCAGAAGTAAATAATCACTTAACTTTCGTAATTATTATTTTGGTCTCAGGCAAATGGTGTCGAGTTGAAAGATACTAAGTTCCTGAAACATACATCCAAGCTTTGTTAGCAGGCATGCCGAATGCTTTTATAAACGTGCGAGGGTAAAAATACATTTGCGGCCCCCTGTATGGAGAGAAAAATCCAAAGTTTTTTATTACAGGGATGGTAGAGTGAATGATGTTATTTCTGGTCTGAGTCATCAAAGTTCTGTACCATTAGAGTTAAGAAAAGCTATCGGGGGAATATGGAGGTTGCTGCAAGTAGTAGCTGTTAAACTCTCAACAAGCTTTACAGGCGGCCAATTAAGAGCATGGGGCAAGAAATCAAGCACGATTCTCACCCAGTAAACTAAAATGGTTGTTGGCAATTGAGATGGACGAGCAACCAGGAAATTTGAAGTAATCTGGTGGCCTGATCTTTTCTCAGGCACTAAAAATGGGAAACTGACCTTGCGATTTTATGTTCCTAAAGTGATACTTTGATTTCAATGATGTGTAGTACACAGTCTAGTTGACTTGTTCGTCATGTTTCCTTAAATTTAGTAGCTGTTTCTTGGCAGTTTTTGTAAGTTTGTAAAATGTGTTTTGCATTTAGAGGTACAAACTTGTCTGTAGAAGACTAAGATTAAACCCTGAATACAGCAAAATGACCCTGTAATATTAATGCAATTCATGTCTAGCTGGGCGCACTATACTCTGATGCCCTTCATTCTGTTGTAACCAAATTCAGAGGAAAAAAAAACCCCTGGAGAAACTCTTAGAGGGATAATATCTGTGGACTTTCACCATTTCTATGGTCATCAGGAATGACAGAATAAAGCAGTAATTGTTCACAAAGTCTTAATTCACTTAACTGAAAGAATAATGAGTTGGAGGGAACTATAGATCATTTTTTCCAAGCATCTCTAATAATTCATGATGGAAATAATAATAACATTGATAACAATGATAATGATAATAATGATAATAATAATAATAACAATGATAACAATAATAATGATAATAATAATAATAATAACGATATTAATATTTACAATAGTTAGAGAAATAATGTTCATTATCCTGATGGTTATAATTCCTGATTATTTCCATTAATCTAATCATTATTATTATCATTCATATTACTATTCTGATTATTTCAATGTTTATCTATGAACAAAATAGTGTTATTGTTAGTCTAGCTGAATGAGTATCCAAGTGATTGAAACTGGGGCAAAAACAAATCAAGAAAAGGCAGAAAAACCCCAAAAACTGTTCAGGACTGCAATTCTTGAGTTGGCTCATTGTGAAAGGTTTTGGGACTTCATTAAGCTAGTGCTGTCTGTAGTGGGCCCTGTGGCAAAGAGAGAAGAGTAGCAGCTGAATTAACAATTATAATAATAATGAAGACAATGATAGCATTGATTGACCAAAGTGCCTCCGACTAACAGATGATACGTGACAAACAGCATAAGCAACACACTTTTCAAAACAAAAAGAGCAGGCTAAAACTGCCATCAGATAAAAATAACTGTCCATAAAAGACTGACAGCATAGAGCTGAAAAAAATAGGGACTGGTTCTGCCATCAGATAACAACAGTCCATAGACTGACTACCCAAGAGAAACAGAACAGATTGGTGGTTCTGCCATCAGATAACAACAGCCCATAATGGACTGACTACCCAAGAGAAACAGATCCACCTGTTAGTTCTGCCATCAGATAACAACAGTCCATGGACTAACTACCCAAGAGAAACAGAACTAGGCAGGTGGTTTTGAATCAGAAAACAACTACTTAAGACAAGCCCTCTGAACAATGTGTCTTAGAAAATCTTCTGCATTCTAACATTCTAGTAAAGAGAAAAACTATCAGAAACACTTGAATTTCTACTTGGGGGAGGGGGGGGGGGTAAATAAATGAAAATCTACTTGCCTCAGCATGCCATCCTCATTGAGCAGCCTATTTCATTTTGAAAATGATTCAATCACAATCATAAAGATAATGATAACAATAACAAAATCATTAATAATAATGATAATTATAATAATCATAGCAATAACTACAATGACAAAGTCCGTGTTAGTCTGGCCTCTACCTTGCAGAAAATACAGCCCACCAACTGAAGCTGAATTCTTTAAAGGCATTGTATTGCAATTGGTCATTGAGGCACTCAAGCCACCTCACCACGACAAGGTACGAACATTGAGGTGGAAAAAAGGGTCTGTAAAATTGACTCCATGCTGATTCGAGATGAGAAATCTGTGTTCGAAGCTTCTTCAGTTCCACTCCAAGGGAATTTACCCTAGCTGATCTTTCTGTAAGTTAGGAAGCGAGCTCTTCGAAGTCGTGACTGAGTTTGGCGCCAAAAGTTAAATTTTTCGCGCCTTCGGGCTCAAAGTCTAGCGTGGCGGAGTTCACCAGATTTACGATAGTCATAAATCCCGCAGATTTAATAAGTTCGTCGGGGATTGTTTATTTCGAAGAAGATAGACCAGCTATTAGACCGAACGTGAACACAACGTAAACGAGGTCGGGAATCCTGGCTAACCCCACTACTTCGAACGATGAGTTGGCCGGCTGAAGTTCCCGTGTCGCCACACTTTGGATTTCGTCGGGAAATACCTTAAATACATCGCATATGAAATATTTACGCAAAGGAACGTCACATACCTCTTTCAAAAGTAGATACCAATGCTTGCAAGGGTCAAGTGTGGCACTTGTAATCCTGCAAAGACTCTACGTGGTTAAGTTAGCCGGTGGAAAGCCGCACGTCGAAAATCCGACTGCCTCTATGACTTCATTTCGAATGGTTTCGAAATCGAAAACATGATGCTTTTCGACATTTCGACATGAAAAATCTCGTCGAGGTTTAATATTATAATATTAGTAAGAATTTAACCAGGATACGAGGCCAAGTCGTGCGACCGCCACAGGTTTTGTACCAAAACAATAACATCGTGTACTACGATCGCAAAGCGTGAACACTGATCGATCCACCAAGTGACGCAATACTGGAAATTCGATACGGTTGTTATTCAGGTCGTGCGGCACATGAAAATTGCGATATCTTTTGTTACCGCTTTATGGCAAACCAAGCGAAAGAATCATACTTAAATAATCGAAAGAAAGGCTTTTCGAATACGGCGCCTCGCTGGTATTGCCTCTTCTGTGAAAAGGAAGGATCTTTGAAAGACTACGTGATTAAAAATGTCGTTATAAGGAAACAGGCAGAAACAGAGAAAACGCAGTATTTTATGACCATTACGCGCACAACAAACTTCATTTCATTTCATGATTTTGATTTTCATCGCCAACAGATGACCCGCGTTAACTCGCACGCAATCGCGTATCTCTCGTGGATTCGTGGACGCTAATCTGTATAATTACATTGTGGTGTAATTAATGTGATGACATCCACCCAACGCCTTCTTCCCCAAACCTCGGCATCAGTTTACGATGCCTGCTGAGAATTTTTTTCTTGAGCAAAGCTCGTCATGATGGGGAAGTTTCAAGGATGTGACTCTAATAGTTTGACGAAAATTGCAGTTGTTAAGAATTTCTTAGTTATAGCTTGAGCTCTTTTTATTCCCATAAATAATGAAATGAGATATATGAGTCTCAGATGATTATATTTATCCAAATAGCACGTCTTAAATAAAATCAATGGATGGTACCCATGATCATTGTTGCCTCTCGGAAGAAGGGAAGGAGAACGAGGAGCTAATGTGCAATTCAAATTAAACTCTACCACCTGTTAATCCAATTGAGTAGGGACGGGGGTGGTTTCTATGTTAGATGCGATGATTGGAGTAAATTATGATGAGGATTATAAAACGTGTGTTTCTACAATGTTCATTACCTGTGCAATTATTCACATCTCCGGTGAATCCACGTTTACAAATGCACTTGAATGATCCTTTGGTATTTTGGCAAACGACGTGTTCATTGCTGCACTTGTGGGTATCTGTAGCACACTCGTTGATGTCTAAAATAAAGTCAATAGACATTAGGTCAAAATACTGAATGACAGAGGTCACAGGAACGGGGAGATATGATTGCTAATGCTATTTGTCAGCAGTGATGCGTGAAGAAGCAGGTTAGAACAAAAAATGATTGACTGTGGATACTATACTCTCGGTAGTTGTATTCATCTCTGTTGCATCCAAAATTACAAGACCAAATGAACGATCTCATGGTGTTATTGCAAATGGCATTAGAACCGTTATGGGTGCTTTGAGCGCACTCTTCGATATCTACAATTAAATTAACAAACTGTATCATGATCGTAATAACGAGCACCACGGTTCGAGAGGGGAAAGTGAATAAAATTCGTACTGATTTTACCAGTATTTTACTGCAAAATTAACGTTCGTCCAATTAACAACGGGAACGACGAATTTTTATTTGTGATTAATGAACAAACTGGAGGGAACGTATCCAACAGCCATTGCACAAAGATACCGCGCTCTTTACTTCAGTTTTCTGATTTGAAGAATTAATTTTGACTTAACAAGTGACATTATCATTGCTGAGGCTGCAAGTACTTTTGGCATATTCTTCGATTTCTAAAGTACAAAATGGCAATGGAGAGAAGGCAAGACAAGACAAGACAAGTTAATGACATCTCGTTATCTCTAGAAATCGCTTCGTCCTTGTTGCATTTGTGGGTTTTACCAGCATACTGCGGATGGAGAGAGGGGTAAGTTGGGGAAGGAAGGCTTTAACACATAATGTTAAAAATACAGCATCGCCAGCTCATCTTTTTTTGAGAGCATGATAATTAACAAATGGTAAACACCACAGCGTACACTATCGAGTTATGGATGCACGCAGGAGGTTTCTAAGCACGAAAGAAGTGTAAGAGTCGCGCGAGTAAAATATCGATAAGTATTCTTGGGCCCGTCTCGGCTGTTTCAGGGCTTGTGTTATACCATTCAGTAAAGAATAACAGGTCATTGAAGATACCCCCTCTTAGTACGTTTCACCTCCTGATATGCTAAATCTCATGCTGTAATTGATTAAAGCATGTTTTTAATCATGAAATTAATTTGTTAAATAAGACAAGCTGTGAATCACCTTGGCAGATCCGTCCATCTCCAGTGAATCCAGGATTACAAGAACAGATGTACGATCCCTTGGTGTTCATACAGGTAGCATTGTCCCTGCTGCAGTTGGGGATATTGTGAGCACATTCATCGATGTCTGAAATGAAATCAAAAGACTCTACTTATGACCATGATCACGAACACCAAAGCTAAAGGGAAAAAGGAAGAGAGGTCCCCAATAAGCTCTGAATTATATCGAGTTATCATATATATTTATAACACAACCAAAGTAAAGCGCGCGCTCTGATTGGTCAATTTAGCTTCCCCAATTTGCCCATGGGTGTACGCTGCTGACGTGAGCAAATGCAAAGACTATTTTTCCGCGCGCGCTTGTTTTTTCTGGTCACGTAAGATTTGTTAAATAAAAGGGAACTCTTTAGCTACAATGCATCAATGTTATGTTATAAAATAAATGGTAAACACCACAGCGTACACTATTGAGTTATGGATGCACTTGGGAGGTTTGCTAAGCACGCAAAAAGCTAGAGTCGCTCTCGGCCATCGCCTCGACCAAACACCTTACGCGACCAGAAAAAAACAAGCGCGCGCGGAAAAATAGTCTTTGCATTTGCTTACGTCAGCAGCGTATACCCATGAGCAAATGGGGGACGCAAAAATTAACCAATCAGAGCGCGCGCTTTACTTTGGTTGTGTTATAAATCTAATTATTTAAAATTGTTGAAAATAATTAATATTAATGTTCACGATAGAGGACTGATTACAATATAAGAGAAAAGAAAAAAATTAGCATTACAATAATAGTAATAATAGTAATAATAATAATCTTATAATCTGATAAGTAAAAGCATATCTAAAACTATACAGAAAAGAGAAAGGTGAATGGCAAATCTAGAACCCTATATACAAGGCTGCTAAAAATCATTAAACAATGTCAATGGCTCCCTCGGCAGCTGCGATTTCAACGTCACAATTATTACAGTCATACGCAGCGCGGCGCTTCACCCGCGATCCTCAAATCATCATCGTCATCGATAATCATCATCATCATCATTTTCATCATGATAATGATAATAATAACAGTAATATTACCAATAATAATAACAATAGCCGGAAAAGAAAGCCAACTGTGTTTGTAGCACAACAAAGCCACGAGAGTAGTTTCTATTTTCTTTGTTTTGACTATCTTCTGCTACTTTTTGCGTTTCCATTGTCGACATTGTCCAAGAAGTACGAATTTAGTTCTAAGTCAAGTTTTTTTTCTTGCGCAGGATCAATGCGGGCAGTCCCGAGCGAGCAATATGGGCCCACTTCGTCCGCTCGGGTAGCCAATCAGAACACAGGATTCTCTTCATCTTGTCCACGGGCGCTGCAAGCGATGCAATAAAAGAGCATAATATTCCAAATAATATCAGATTTCCATTTACGGTAGCATTGTCAGGACCAGCTCTATAGATTTTTCGCGCTGATATGACAAAGCATCATGTTCTGAATAATTTGGTACCAGTGCAGTTGTGTCCCTCACCACTGAATCCTTTTTTACAAATGCACTTAAATGATCCCTTTGTATTGTTACAAGTGGCAGTTATATCGCTGCAGCTGTGGCTGTTTCGAGAACACTCGTCAATGTCTAAAATGAAATCAGCAGTCCATATCAATCATGCTGATAAAGAATAATAATAAAAAGAGGCTGAAAACTGGGCCTCCAATCTGAAAACCACAGGTTGTTGTTAAGATAAGAGATCTAACGTCACTCCAAATGGAGGCTGGCTCAAACTCTCTCTGAAAAAGCCGTGAATTGTACTTTTTCTTAAGTCATGGCATCTCAGGAACTCAGTACATGAGTTTGCAATCGAAAAGCAATATACCAGTCCGGTGTATTCTTAGGGAGTAGGGAATACCAATGGATTGCATGTATTTGATAAGATCGTGCTCCGCAGGATTTTACCTTCGCATCCATGTCCATCCTCGCTGAATCCAGGATTGCAGGAGCACTTGCAAGATCCCTCGGTGATTGTGCAGTTGGCGTTCTCACTACAATTGTGGTTTTGAACACACTCGTTGATGTCTGAAATGAAATCAGCAGACTGTCAAAAGAAATTACCAACCAACAACAATACTAGTTATAATAACAATAATAATAATAATAATAATTATTATTATTATTATCATTATTATTATAATGAAGGAAAAACTCTGCTAAAATTCAAATACTCCCTCCCAATAATCCTAACATTCGCATTCATTTTTAAGTTTGAATATATAGCTAAAGCAAAAATAATAATTAGTTAAATACCAATAAAAATAAAGAAATATAGTGCTAAAAAAAACAAAAACAAAAAACGGAAAAAAACTTGGGCTCGCCCTCTTCCTTGATACCACAACATCACGTCTCCGTTAATTTTTTTGCTTTTTATGTAGGGAGGCTGGTAAGTTTACGCACTTAAAATCTAGCAAATAACAATAATTATCAAAGTGACCATAACAATAATGATAGTAATGATAATAGTAATATATAATACCAAGAATAATAACAATACAGAAACAGTGAAAAATAATTAGAAAACCAAAGAGCAAAACATACATAAAAAATAGAGTTTCTTTCATTTCTTAGATACCCCAATATCACATCTCCGTCTAGGTTATAGCTTTTTATGCAGAGAGGTTGGTAAATTTACGTGCTCGTGCCCTGAAAAATATGACATACCTGTGCAGTTGTATCCATCACCACTTAAACCAGGATTACAAGAACAGTTTAACGATCCCTTGCTGCTGGTGCAAGTGGCGTTGCTTTTGTTACAATTGTGGATATTTTCAGCAAACTCGTCGATGTCTAAAATGAAACCAACAGTTGGTATCCAATATCGTGATGAAATATAACGACGGGGAAGTGTGGGGATATAACTACAAAAGCTGGAGGAAAATTGCTCTTGTTAAGAGTTTTCTAGATGCAGCTCAAGCTCATCTTAGTTCCATAAACAAACGAGTGAGGTAAGTGAGTCCCCGGTCATTAATTTTATCCCAAAAGTACACGAAGATTGAATAAAATCTTTTAAAGCTGTGCATGGAGTTTCAGAGTTTCTATGGTTTTTTGCATTGATCAAAAGCATTCAGTCATCCATTAAGGAATTATTCTACCAGAGCATCATCTTCCGAATCATATCTGGTTACCATTTATGTTGCCTTAATTCGTCCAGTTCTAAAGGTTTTTTCGCTCTGATACGACAAAGCGTCATGTTGTAAATACTGTTCAGTACCTGTGCAGCTGTATCCGTCACCACTGCATCCTGGTTTACAAATACACTTGAAAGATCCCGTGGTATTATTACAAGAGGCAGTTATATTGCTGCAGTTGTGGCTGTTTTCAGAACACTCGTCAATGTCTGAAATTAAATCAGCAGCCCTCATCAATTACAGTATTAAAGAATAACAACGAGCAAGGTATCGAAATTGGGCTTCCAACCTGAGTGTGCTCTAAGGAAAATAAGCTTTTAACCTTACTCCCAATGTGAGAGTTAGTGTCCTCGATTCTGAATCTCATTCTCATGGTGCCTTTCTTCACCCAGGTGTTTAAGTGGGTACCGGCGAATTTAATGCTGGGGGGAAAACCTTGCGGGGTAACCCTGCATCCCATCCGTTGGGGAGTAGAAGTACTCCTGGTCACTTCACTATGGAAGCCGGAGGTCTGATGAACAGACTTTACCCTAACAATGGAGCATGGCTCAAACTCATTCTGACCTCAAATAGGACATAAAATGTGCGTGTCTTGTATTATGTCATGTCAGATACTCAATACTTGCGTTTGCAGCCAAAAAGCTATTGTTATGCCTTGAGTAGCTCTGTTTATATCGCTCAGGGTCCTTCTTAAGCAGAAATGAAAATATATGGAATTATATCTCTTTAACAATATCATGCTCTGCTGGCTTATACCTTGGCACTGATGTCCATCCCCGCTAAATCCAGAAATACAAGAGCAGTTGTAAGATCCCTCGGTATTTGTACAGTTGGCGTTGTTGCTACAGTTGTGGGTATTTTTCATCACACTCGTCGATGTCTGAAATGAAATCATGTGACCATACCCATGATTGTTATCTTCAAAACAAGGAAGTGGGTGGGGGAGAGGAGTTGCTAATTTGCAATGGAAAACCGACTCTGCCGCTTGTTAATCCAGTTCTTCAGGAAGAAAGGCTTAATATTTGAAACCTGATACTAATAATTAGGATTCTAAAACGTGTATATCTACCATAGGCTAGTTAGGAGTAGGCATCATGCTCTGAACAATGCTCCTTAAAAATAAATACCTTTGCACTTGTCTATATCCCCGCTGAATCCAGGATTACAAGAGCAGTTGTAAGACCCCTTGGTGTTTGTGCAGTTCGCGTTCTCGCTGCAGTTGTAGGTTCTTGTAACACACTCGTCGATGTCTTAAATGAAATCAACGAACCGTACCCATGATTGTTATAATCAGAACAAGGAGGGGATGGGGAAGAGGAGTTGCTAATTTGCAATGGAAAACTGCTTCTGCCGCATGTTAATCCAGTGCTGACGGGAACAGGGCCTATTATCCTAAATATGATGCTCGAATCACCTCATATTTAGGATTATAACATAACTAAACTAAAGCGTGCGCTCTGATTGGTCGATTTAGCCTCCCCCATTTGCCCATAGGTGTACGCTGCTAACGTGAGCAAATGTTTCCAAGTGAGCAAATGTTTCGTAGGAAACTGTTTCTTTAAATAATGGCTGGAATCTCTTCTGCCGGAAATATGGAAATGTCTTCGATATTTCGGGAAAATGAGACAGATATGCCATCTTTAAATTATTTGATTTCTCATTTCTTGACCCACCTGTAAAGAGATTTGCGAGTCTAAGTGAAAGCGAACTTGCATTGCTTGTAAGCGAGTGGCACTCCAAAAAGACAAAAGAAACCACAAAGTGGTCTGTGTCCACATTTAAAGGTAAAAAGCAGCTATCAGAGATAACCTGACACTTTTAAATAGGCTTCGATAAAGCTAAGAATAATAACGAATTAGTTCTTGAAGCCTTTACCGATGAGTAAAATGTTTGTAACCGTGGAACCCCATTTAATTCTGTACGTAAACAATCTTGACGAAACCTTTTAAATTGCCTTTGTTAAAGAGCGTTGTTAACTACTCGGTCCTGTAAAAATAAGGTTCTTTATTTTCGCACACACTAATCCAAGTAATAATAAATGTAGAGTCAAAATTCACGTGTTTTATACCTTCGGGCATTTTGCATATAATTACGGTTACATTACAATATACACTAATTAGCAACGATTCTGTTGTGATAAATCTAAATGACAGCGTGAATTGCTGATTAT
This sequence comes from Stylophora pistillata, assembly GCF_964205215.1. Lineage (NCBI taxonomy): Eukaryota > Metazoa > Cnidaria > Anthozoa > Scleractinia > Pocilloporidae > Stylophora > Stylophora pistillata. The sequence goes on from NC_142520.1 coordinate 23,372,659, forward strand.
GCAACATCTCCCCTCTAATAAAAAGAAACTTAGGCCTTAACTGAAAACATTGAAACTAATTAAATTGTCTCTATAAGTCTTTTAGGTCTTGTAATCACACGGCTTGGTCGTTCACTGCTACTATTATCGTCACGCTTCATACTATCGGCAGGAACGGGAGTAATCTCCTGTGCTGGACGAAGGAAGCGACGATTCCTCACGAACTGTGCTCCCTTAATAGTTTCGACACTGTACGATCTCGGTTGAGACGCTACTGGCGTTTTGGTAACGGTTGCTGGAGTCCACTGGTTATATTGGGGGTGAACCTGTACGTACACTCTCTGATTTTGTGGCAATGAAGGTACATCCCTTGCATTTTTCTTGTAGTGTTCGCACACTTTGTTCTTGTCTTTCACCATTTGCTCTCGGACAACCTGGTAACGAGGATTCTGGATAGGGGATTTGGTTGGAAGTAATGCTCTGTATTTTCGTCCATTCAATAGCTCTGCAGGTGACGGTATGCTGGTAGTAAGGGGTGTGGCTCTGTAGACCAACATAGCTAAGTTTGGATCATGTCCTGCGGCTGCACATTTTCTCATGCACTGCTTGACCGTCTGCACCGTACGTTCGATAAAAGCATTACTCTGCGGGTAACGAGGGCTGACGAGATGTGGTCAAATCGGTATTGGTTTGCAAAAGCTGCAAATTCCTTTGACGAGAACGGGGGACCGTTGTCTATCATAACGGTTTGAGGTACTCCATATTCGCTAAATACTTGCTTCAAAATCTCGGTGGTAGTGTTCGCATTGGTGCTGCGTACCTTCCGGATCACGGGAAACCTACTGTAGTAGTCTGCTATCAGGAGGTAGGTAGTAGACTGAAACTCGAAGAAATCAATTCCTAACTTTTCCCAAGGTCCTTGAGGAACTTCATGGGGCAACATTGTCTCGCGTTGTGGGCTCCTCGAGAACGTCTGGCACACTTCACAACCCTGTGCTGTCTGTAGTAAATCTAAAGTTATTCCTGGCCAGAATACTGCTTCTCGGGCTCTTAGTTGCATCTTCTCAAAACCAAAATGACCTTCGTGGATGGTTTGGAGGACTCTGCTACGCAATTTCTCAGGAACTATGGGCCGATGGCCTTTGAACAATAGACCATTCTCTGCGCTGATCTCTTCTCTGTAGTTCCAGTAGTCTACAAGAAGTTGGTGGCAATCTTTCTTTAACTCAGGCCATCCATTTGCTACCACTTGAATCAGTAGGCCGGAAATAGTGTCTTCTGCAGTTGCGCGTCTGAAATCTCCAACTCTCGTAGAACCGGCGGGGATTTCCTCTGTGAGCATGTGAACTGGGACGAAATCTTCCTTGTCTTCTCCTTCTTTAGGTGTTGGCTGAGGAGATACTCTGGACAGTGCGTCAGCTACGACATTATCCTTCCCTTTCAGGTATTCAATGTTTACGTCATACTGAGATAGTCTCAGCAATAGCCTCTGAAGGCGTGGTGAGTTACACACTATGGATTTCTTCCACACGCTGACCAATGGTTTGTGATCTGTTTGCACCGTCGCTGTGTATCCATACATATAATGATGAAATTTTTCAAGAGCAAAAACAACACTGAGCAGCTCTCGTTCAATGTTAGAGTAAGATTGTTCCGTCTCAGTGAGGGCTCTTGATGCGTAGATCACAGGCTTATCATCTTGGAGAAGAACTGCTCCTAGTCCTTTCTTGGATGCGTCTGACTGAATAGTGCTAGCTTTAGACTGATCAAAGTATGCCAATACTGGTGCACTTGTAATCTCTTTCTTGATAGCCTCAAATGCTGTTTGTTGTGAACTTTCCCAAGTAAAGAGAGTGTCCTTCTTACAGAGGGTTGTAAGCGGTGCTGTTAAATCTGCCAGTGATGGACTGAACCGGTTTAGGTAGTTTACCAGTCCTAGGAAGCTTTGCAGATCTTGAAGGTTGTCTGGTGGTTTCATCTCTGTGATGGCTTGCACTTTTTTGGGGTCTATCTTGTACCCGGCTGGGTAAGTTTTCCTCCGAAGAATGTGCAATCTTGAGACTTGAACACAGATTTGTTTGCATTGAAACTGAGATTGTTAACTCTCACTGTCTCTAGCAGGGTGATGACTGCAACGTCATGGGTAGTTTCTTCGTTGCGGTGGCAAAGGATATCGTCAACGATTCTAACGCTATTGGGGACACTTTTCAGTACTCTGTCGATTCTTTCCTGAAATACATCCCCTGATACCTTTAGCCCAAAGGGTAGGCGTAGCCATCGGTACTTGCCCCAGGGTGTATGGAAAGTTGTCAGGTAACTGCTTTCCTTGTCAAGAGAGACATGCCAATATTCCGATTTCGCGTCAAGCAAGCTGAAATACTTCGAATTTGCTAATTCCGGTAGGATGTCATCGACTGTTCTGCTGTACCACTGATTTCTCTTTATCGCTCGGTTGAGATCTTTTGGATCAAGACATAGCCGTAAGGAACCATCTGGTTTCTTAACTGGAACAATCGAGGTAATCCACTCAGAGCGCTCCCTTACTTCTTTAATGACTCCAAGCTGTGTCAATCTCTCCAATTCTGCTTTATAGGGTGGTTTTAGGCTGACTGCAACTTGGCGCGGTGGGTGTTGAACGGAGTTGTAGCCTTCCTTTAACTGGGTACGATAAGGTCCACCTGGTAAAGTTCCTATGCCTTGAAACACATCGCCGTATTCCTGCAGTAAGTAATCCTTAGTGGTGGGCAATGAGTGTGTCTTTCCGTTAATGGTTATCTTCTCTTTAGTGCTGCTTTGGATCACTGGTACCACTGGATCAGTGCATCTCTGAAGTCTTGGAATTACTGGGCCATTAGTGGTTTTCGTGGGCTCTTCCACGATTGTTTTGATAGACCTATCTGTTTTAGCTTGGACACCAGGTTTCTGGATTTCAGGGAAATTGACGTATTCCATGATTAACGCTTGCTTTCTGCCTAGGATCATATGACCTTTGCTGTCTGCGACTTCGCACAAAACTCTGAATATCTTGTTACCATGGTAAAGGTACACAATGCAGGAACCAAGGTTCTCCACTGGACTGTCATTGTAGCCCTTGAGATTCACGGTTGGTTTGCCTAACTTCAAGTCGTTTCCGAAGAGTGCTTTAGCCTTGTACAACGGCAGTATGTTACAACTTGCTCCGATATCAACCTCGCAGTCAATCTGGAAGATTTGTGATGGAAATTCCTGGCTGAGCCATAGCGGGCGGATGTGAGGTTCTGGTTTTGGATGATTGAGACTTTCTACTGTTACTGTCTTGAGGTGATGAATAGGCGCGTTCAAGTAAACTGGCTCGTATTCATTCAGTACGCAGTCCGTGCATTCAGAAGCTGTTGTAGACTGGACTTGTAACTCATTGACACGTGCGTCTTTACTCTTTGATTTGCACACGGAGCCGTAATGCCCTTCCTTCCCACACTTGAAGCACTTTGCCTTCTTTGCGGGACACTCACGTTTGGGATGTGACGGTTTCGCTCCACAATAGAAACAAGTTTCCCTCTTTGACCTTCCCTGTTTCCGATCACTGGAAGCTGGTCTCTGTTGCTGCTGTCTGTTCTGGTTGGCTCTTGATTGCCTGTTTCCTTGGAGTTTATGAACTTCCATTTGTAGTGGTTCGCCTTTGAATTCCGGTCGCATATAACCCACTTGGTGTGTTGTGGCGTCCTGATTCTGAGCGATTTCTATTGCCTCTTCTGGCGTCAATTCGGAACCTTTTTCAATGCATTTGTAATATGCCTCTTTCGAGCATAGTCCAATAACTATTGCATCCCGAAGTAGTCGGTCACGGGCTTCTGGAGGATATTCACACTGGTCGCACAGAATAGTGGCTTTATCAATGTACTCTGCAAGGCTAAGATCACCTTGCTCCAGGCGGCGGAAGTTTGATGCGGCTGCGAGTACGTTGGATTTCGGCTTTGTCCACTCCACGAACTTTTTAAACAGCACGCTTGGATCTCCCTTCTCTTCCGTAGTGAGATTCAGTGACCTAATGTGTGTTCTTCCAGCTTTTCCTGCCAAAATGAGAACATAATTTGCTTTCACAGCTTTGCTTTACGAAGCTAGCGGACCATTCAAAGGAAGTTCGCATTCCTCAACCCAATCCAAGCACTTTTGGTAACATTCGGGGCCTGGCGTAAAGTTTCCTTTCGGCGCTGGTAAATGCTCCAATTCAGCCATTGTAGGTTGAGAGAGTTGATCGCGGTGATCGCTGTCGACGTTAGTCTTGGCTGGGTTTGTTAAATCCTAACACCATGTTAACTACTCGGTCCTGTAAAAATAAGGTTCTTTTCGCGCACACACTAATCCAAGTAATGATAAATGTAGAGTCAAAATTCACGTGTTTTATACCTTCGGGCATTTTGCATACAATTACGGTTACATTACAATATACACTAATTAGCAACGATTCTGTTGTGATAAATCTAAATGGCGGCGTGAATTGCTGTTAATAGAGGGAAATGTTGTCTGTCCTTTCTGGTTCACCCAGGTTGAATTCCTGGCATTCAATGTAATGCCCGAGTGCTTCAGGGATATATAACATGTGACCTCTCACGCGAAAACGTACACTAGCGGCTATCCGTTCGAACGGCAAAACGCACGGCTAGTGAACGGATGACAAACGGATGGCCAAGCCGATTGAAACGGCTAACATGAACGGCTAAACGGCCGAAGAAAAATTTTGAACGGCTCAAAGTGAACGGCTGAACGGCTGAAAAAAATTTTTGAACGGTTCAAAGTGAACGGCTGTGGAAAATTTTTGAACAGCTCACGGCTCACGGTAAACGGCTGCGGAAAAGTCTTGAACGGCTGACAGTGAACGGCTGAACGGCTGTAGAAAAATTTTGAACGGCTGACGGTGAACGGCCGAACGGTTGTGGAAAATTTTTGAACGGCTGACGGCGAACGACTAAACGGCTACGGTGAACGGCTGAACGGATTGCTGTGAACGGTTGAACGGGTAAAGATGATAGTTATTTTCAATCAACGACCAGATTACTTTGACACAGAGCAAAGAAAACAAACATCATTCAATTTTCAGCTGAATATCGACTTTGTGGTTGCGTTTCCGACATTAACTCAGAACCTGTTTTTTAAAGTTCAAAATCAAACATTCCTGTGCACATTTCTCGTTAAATATCTACCAGTAACAGAGATACAGAGAACTAAGGTTATTTTAGGTGGACGAAACCATCTCTTTGGGTCAATAAGAGCAACGAGCGGCGTTTACACTTGTCAAATCACAACATTCGCCACAAGCGAAATTTGCATAACGTGTTTGATATTTTGCAAAAGGTAACGAAACGTTCAGTTCAGCCAATCAACTTCCACTCTAAAGCGCGTTGTCTTGACAACTACATGGAATTTAAATCTTGCTACAACTCTTCATCAAATCACCAAAATGGATGAAGGGGATCAAGTTGAGTTATTAATTGACAAAGAGGAAATCGTGGGGAAAGTGAAACAGTTTCTTCAAGCTGGATGCGGATGTTCTCTGGGCATTAAAGGTGGTCATTGTTCTCAACAATTCTTGGAAGCAGCTGTACTTGTAAATTTGAATAACTGTATGGAACTATCACATGGCGAACTCGACTTGGTCATACTGGCCAACATCCAAGCATTCACGAGCATTGAAGTATCGGGTGAAAAAAGAAAACGGAGTCCTCGATGCAGTTTTACTTTTCAAGCCAGAGCCATCTGCAAAGAAATGTTCCTAAACCTTTACGGGATCAGTTATTCCCGATTCCGCCGACTGAAAGACCACTACGAAGAAAACGGGATATCGCTGAGGGTTCACGGAAACCGCAAAAGACTGCCACACAACACCACACCGCACGCGGTGAGTGAGGATGTAAAAAAGCTTTCTAACAAATTACGCCCAAGAAAACGCTGTTCTTCTTCCTGGCAGGATACCAGGTTTTAAGAATGACGACATCAAGCTGCTCTCATCGAGTGATACCAAAATGTCTGTTTGGCGCGAGTTTAAAAAAGCATGTCTAGAAACTGAAAAGCAAGCGGTCTCCTACACTAAGTTTATTGATCTGTGGCAGCAGTTTCACCCGGACGTTTTTGTAGCAAAACCTATGTCCGACCTTTGTATAACCTGCCAGCAAAACACCTCTAAGCTACTACGATCTGCTAATCTTCCGGACCAGGAAAAATCCGAGTGCGTTCGAGCCCAGCACGAGCATCTGAACTGTGTTCAAACGGAAAGAGAGCTTTATAAGAGAGTCTGCCAGGAAGCGAAAACCAACTTTCAAACGATTGAAGACCAAATAGATTTGGACGAAGTTCACGAAGCCTGTTCCCTGCAGACAACAGTTCATTATTCTTTCGACTTTGCCCAGCAGATCCATATTTCTAGCAATCTGATGCAGCCAGGACTCATTTATTTCAAGACACCCCGTAAATGTGGAATTTTCGGTGTCATGTGCGAAGCAATACCCCGACAAGTAAATTATCTAATTGACGAGGTGAGTGACGTTGGTAAAGGAGCAAACACCACGATCAGTTATGCTCATCACTATTTCCAAAACCACGGACTTGGCGAAACACAGGCATATCTTCACTCAGACAACTGCTCGGGACAGAACAAAAACAATTATTTTATCTGGTATCTAGCATGGAGAACGATCCTGCGGTTGCATGACTCCATTAATTACTCTTTCCTAATTGCCGGCCATACGAAGTTTGGTCCCGATCGCTGCTTCGGGATAATCAAGAGATCTTATAAAGTACATTTTGTTTCATCTTTGTATGAGTTTGCGGACATAGTGGAGGGTTCAAGCACCGTTGGTGTCAACAAGGCACAGCTGGTTGGTACACACGACGGAAGGACCATTGTTACAGCTTACTATTGGTCTTCATTTCTCGAGAGGTACTTCAACAAACTGCCGAACATAAAAAGTACCATCATTTCAGATTTTCGAAAGACGAACCTGGAAAAGTTTACTTTAAAGAATTTAGCACTTCTCCCGAACAGTCACGAACGCTGCTGAAAAACAGTGACCTCGCTATCCTGCCGCCTGCATCCATGCTGCCACCCACGATCAACCCTGAAGGATTAAGTCACGACCGAAAACAGTATCTCTTCCGCGAGATTCGAACATTCTGCAAGCCCGGAACAGAGGACCTTGTGGCTCCACCTCCTTGAATTCTACCAGAACAAGACATTGCATTCAGCAGGGAAAATTCTGTATGTCGAACGTTCGACGTTGCACTACAGATAATAAACAAACGGCTCCTTTAGAGTGCACATGATGATTATGACTTTTTAGGTCTTTTAATATATTTTCTCGAAGTGTATTTAACAGTAAATTTCTTGACATAACACGTATGAACAGTTTATCAGTACTGCTGTTTACTGGCGGCATTGGCAGTGCGACTTATGTTACTAATTGTTTTCTTGCACGTTTTTCGGGAGTGGAAGCGGAATAATGAATAATGAATAACGGCTTGAAAAAGAAAATGAATAAGGAATAACGGCTTAAAAAGAAAATGAATAATGAATAACGAGGGCTTCATTGGGAATAAAGAATTATACCAAAATAGAATCGCGTAAAGAAGCGATAGAGATCATGCGCTCGAAACTTGCAACCTTCGTCAAATCTTTGATGTCTTTGATGGTTTTTATAACCTTTCGGTGCCTTCCAGTCTCAGATTCTAGTCGCGCTATTCAATTACAGATCCTCCTTTTCCAGCCGATTGCGCAACTTTTTCCCGATTTCGGTCCTGATTGGTGCGTGCTTTTTATGGTCGTTATGTCATCACTGTCTGGTTCGTCTCTTTGTGACTATCTGCCTCGAGTGACGTGTCGGTGTGTTTTTAGAGTTTCCAAGAGTAATCGAACTGTAATCTACAAATGGGGAAAAAAAGAAGAGAGATCGGACAGACGGTAGGTTAAACTCAAGCTTGATATCGTAATCGATATTCGGTTCATGTTTAATTGTCTGTTGTTCACTACAGGTCATACGCTATCAAAATTGTATTATTATTTCCAGGTCACGTTCCCAATCCTGGTCGCCTGAAAGGTCAGAGCGAAGCTCAAAACGGTCGAAGAGATCGGAAAGGTGGGTCAATTTTAAGTGCTTAAATGTTGATTTATTATAGTTTTCTGTTTAGTGAATTGTTTTCACACGCTGCAGCCAATCTTAAAACGCGAAATGACTGACGTCCACCGTAGAACAAAACTGAGCTTCCTTCGTCTTTTATTTAATAACTATTATTTAATAACTATCCGCAAAATACCGTTTAGCAAATTACGATTTCGTTTCGAAAAATAGCTAGAATTATTAATATGAAAAATTTCCCAATAAAATACACCAAAACATATACCATTAATTAGCGCATCGAGGAACTGTCTCGAAACTGTCTTCGTAAGCAAAATTGGCAAAGCACGTGGCGAGTTTCAAGATGTCAATCCCACATTTCCAACGGAATTACTAACTACTTTCTTCCAACTTTCTTTTCTACCGGCGAAACATACACTATCGAATATATGTGACCCCGTAACTGCTGTAATTTACAATATATCGTAGAATATTACACTGCCAATAATAAGCAACTATTCCCCATTGAAAAAATTTTCCCTAACCGAGACTCAATACATAAAGCTAAAGACGCATTCTTAATTTCAAAAGGCAGAACGCTTGTAACTCATGGTCTGAACATTCGAGAAGAAACATACTAATTATTCATTTTCGTATTAGTTTTCTTTCAATGTTTTCTTTGTATTTTTTGTTATCAGTTACTTTTATTTGTCTATCATTGCTATTTTTCTAAGTGGAGCCCCACGTACTTCCGTTGTTACGTAAAATTGTCACCTTTATTAAAAAAAAACATCTCACCTGAAGAAGGTTGGTTTGGCAAGCCGAAATACAGTATAACTATACATTTCTTCCTATGTTGTATCTATCTTTGCTTTTATACTATGATTTTAACTTGTTACACCGTTCGGTTTACTAGTTTGATTTAAACATATGAAGTTCCTCAAAGCAATAATGAACAATTGATTTCTCATCTACATTTTTGTTGGCACATCTCTTTCAGTTCTCAACACCTGTCACGATCACCAAGGAGGCGTGGCAGATCGCAAGAAAGAACAAGGTGACGATTTGAATGTATTTTATGGCACCTATTTGATCAGAGCTTTAAAGTTACGTTCAGACCGGTTTAATACAATATTGAAATAAAAAACAGACGATTATAGCTAAATGGATCATGAAAGAGCAAATCGGTGCTGGTTTACGCCTGCCACACTATTAGTATCAGTATAGCAGCTATAAAAACTCTCTAATCCTTTATTCTCAGTGATTAGTAAAGGATTAGAATCCTTTATTTAAAAAAAGATGTTAACCAGAACTTTGGGTTTAAGTAATGATCCGTACAACAAGGATAGCACTGAAAGGCAATGCACGATGGAATGTCAACTTTTTTCATTTTAACAACTAGTGATCTCATTGGCCTAGACTCAAAAAACCGCTAAAAAGTTATGGTTCAAGTTGCATTTTGTCTAATTTTTTTTAAGGTTTCAAGTATATTTGAGACCCAATCGCACAACATACAATTTTTAAAAGATATTGTATATGGCAAATTTAATATCTATTGTCTTTTGCTATTCTGATTGTTTAAGCACGAACATTACCTAAAATCTATTTGATGCAAATGGATTTTGTTTTTGTAACGAGCTCCTTCCCTATTCTTGAAATCAAAGATATTTTATGTGGGAAAGAGCCAATTAATGCCACGGAACAATGAAGTTTGCTATTGTTCTTATGTGGAACATTACTTAATATGGGTACCACATTTATTGCTTTCATTAATTTGTTGTGACTGTCTTGGTTGATTCTGAGGTGGATAAATTTTTGTTGTTATTGTTATTATCTTTTTCTGAACTGGCCAATTTGTCCTATCCATCATAGCGATGGACTCATGTCGTGAAAAAAGAAAAACTATTTTGATGTCTTTTGTTATCGATTTGTTCGCAGCAATTCCAAAATCCTTGTGCACTTCGAATCAGCTTCCAAGGATTTGTACTTGTCCATCGATATAATTTGGCTTTTTTGAACCATGTGCGTATGTAAATCAGTGTCTAAACTGAAAATTGGTGTTTTATTCCTAGATTTAAGCGCTCTAGGTTTCAGTCAAAGTCATATCACGTTCATTGGAAAGGCATCATTTTGAGATTACCGAATCGCGCCGGGATTCCTATAATAAACCAAGGTCAGTATAAGTGTTGTGGTCTGTTTAATTTCGATTAATTTGTGTTCACCAAGGTCTCGATACCTTCTCCAGTATTTTGAAGTAAAGGAGAATCTGGCGAAAAGTGCATTTTCAAAAAAACAGTGCTTAAATATGTTTTTAAGAAAATAACATCCGTCCGCCTCTTCAACGCCTTTCCCTTTCAACTTTGCGCAATACACTGGACTCGAACTGGACAAAACAATTCAAGATCGGTTCATATAATAACTTTTGAAAATAAGCATCGATTATGCGTGGAACTAGCTTACAGTCGAGGCTCATGCGGGGGAGTCTTATTAAAAATGTTTGCACGTGAAAATATTTTCCCGCATGAGCCTCGACTGCAGGCTAGTTCCAGTTCAATACCATGAATATGAATATTGTCGAACATTAACAGTCCTTGAACTATTTTCTACATTGACATATACTCTGAAGTAATCGGCAATCGATCGGCAAGCCAAGAATTCGGCCCTGGCATACGGCGAATTCACCGGGAAATACGCTTTTCAAAGGTTCATCCCTTAACTGTACATGTCGTAATAAAATGAGCCTTTTCGATCCTTTGGTGGTACTTTGACTGTTTCTAGCAAATGCACCGCTTACCGCTCAACTAGCTTTAACGTTTTAAAGAACCTTTTTTTCTTGTCGCGGATAACGTTTTCTATATACTTTTTCCTCTGTGTATGGGACAAATCCATTAGAACTGCGCTTCTGTTTGTAGAAAGGATTGTTTTAAATCTCCCATTTCAAAGGGGATTAATTGATAAACTAATAAATGAAAAATGTAAAACATTGCACAAGCATGGCGAATATTTGGCGCGAAAGCCTGTTGGTCGCGCGTACTTTTCCGCCTTTAGTTTATGGTCTTAATGTGAACACCATAAATTCCCATTTGTAAAATTTTCTTGTCATTGATGTTGCCATTTTTAATGGAAAAAGGGTAAAGTATGTTTAAAAGTTACTATCATACATAGCCCGATCCTAAATTGTTTTGTCCAGTGACGGTATTGTTGCATATGGCTTTATGATTTAGGCTTTACAGTTGAGTTTTATGGTTGTGCTGTAAAAAGAACTACATTTGTATTGATTTCGTTTTCGAAAGGATTTTTTGAAGTGCTGATTTTATGACAGGAGGGAAAACCGTATAACTCGCAGAAACACCTGTTGGAGAAGGGGGAGAACTAACGACAAACTCAACCCACATTGACGCCGGGTTCGGGAGTCGAACCCGGGACATATCGGTGGAACATGAGTGCTCTCGCCACTACACCCTCCCCTGCTACCTGTTATGATCGAGTTTTCAGTGGAGTATTATTTATTTAATTTATCTGTATATATATTCTCTTAGGTTCAAGCTAACTGAGTACTACAAACCAGTTCGTGAAAAATCGTTTCAAGTCAGTCAAGCTGGAGAAAGTAAGACTTTTATGTGTACATGTTTCCGTAGCACAATATAGTTTTGTGGGCCAACCATAAGTATGTGCTAGTTCTTGGAATTAAATGAAAACTGAATAAAGACTCCCTACGGTCAAATTAACGTACCCTTCTGATGTTTTTTCCTCGGTTGTGTCAGGACGACAGATCGTCCTTTTACTGAAGTTTCATGCGTATACATTGTATTCGGCGTTCAATATTGTATTCATTGTATTGGGACTCATTGTTCCAGTATATACATTTTTGTATTTCTGTACAAGTAGATATTCATTCGATGATATTATTAGACATTGCTTGTTGCACTGAAAAAAATATCAAATCCAATTTAAGGCACGTTTTGTTGAGATATTCAGAGCATTTGTACAAAAAAAATATTTAACGAGAGTGGCAGGTTACAAAATTAATGACAATTTAACATGATCTTCACAGGCACGATGATGAACATGACATTTCCAAAGTCTGACAAAGCGTTCTGTCTTGATACTGGAAATGAGATTGGTGTTACGCTATTTCGACAACCTCCTTTGCCACCGCCTAATCCTCCTAGCACTTATCCACCGGAACAAATGCGCCAATGGTGGGTAAGTAAGGATAGCATAGCAACCTATACGCTAGACGATGCTTTAAAAGAGATCAAGGCCCTATTTGAGTCAAGGAATACCTACATACTCCAATACTTTGATGGCTACCATCTAATGCCAATCGTGAATGACATGGATTTACGATCGTGTTTACGATATTTCTTTACAAACTCATCTAATCCAGACGTTTGCCGGGTTTTTCTCGAAGAGAAGCTTTACAAGAATGAAGAAAGTTTTAAGGTCCATATTGAAGTAACTGCCATACAGGCTTCTTCTACAAAGGCATTGTCCGAAAGTTTACATGCTGACTCTTCTCATAAAGGAAAGTCAAAACCAAAGAACACTCTAACTGAAGAACAGCATTTAAAAACGTCTCGAGCACGTTTTCTTAATAAACATGGCACCAATGCCGACGTGTTTAACAATACAACAATCACTTGCAAGTATGATCACCGTAGAAAGGTAATTTCATGTAAAGAATTCAATCAACAGAACTTTGACACACACGTGAAATCCTGTCATGCATCAAAGAAAAATCCTGCATCGGACATAAGGCTACTTCTGACGCTGATTGGTCAGAGTGAAAAAGAAGAAAGCGATGGAGAACAATCGCATGGAGCAAGTTCTGAGCGAGAGAATCTGCAAGATTGACTAGTGCGATATGATATTAATTTACTTGATGTTGATAAAATAGTGTTAATGTTTTGGTATCTAACTAAATCTGGACTTCTGCCGAGGACGCATATCTTTTACGAGGAGGTGAATGCATTTTGTTCTAGAGCATTAAGCTGTTACTCTACCGTTTCGCAAGCTTTTCCCCAGGAGTTTCCCGCTTTAACGTCCTGGTTGCACTCTAATCAGTTTTTACACGGCAAGGGAGCGACCCACTTTTTGAATGGTATTGGTGGTCATGGGCTTGGCCATCTCGGAGAAGTGAGCTTGTCACCGGATGAGTGGATTCAAAGTCATAATTTTGCGGGTCTTTCTCCGCGAACTCTTTCAAAAATGAACTCGATGTCACATATAACGAATGGCGTTCGAATTAATGGTGTGTATCAAATGTTCTTCTCGTTGAAATGAATGAACGCAATAAGTCTAAAAAGGCAGGGCGTAGTTGGTTACCTGATTGCTACAGCAAGTGATGCGATGGCTATTAAACCATGCCTTCAGTTTTCTCCGCAAGTGAATGGCGTTATTGGGCTTCTAGATCCACCTGTGATGATGTCAGAGGAAGTCAAAGAATTATTGGGAAATTCCGACACGGAAATAACAACATACCTGAAGACGTGCAAATTTAATACCCAGGCCCTGGAAGTCCACCTAACCTCAATGGATGACAGAGTTTCTCGGCCAGTTGCGGTGTTTTATGGAGGCTCACATGGCGGATGGCAAGTTGTGGAAGAATTGCATCAAAGGCTACGTGTCATTGACGTATGCGAAGGATGTCTTCTTGAAAAGAAGGTTAATGACTGCTCATAAAAATGCCATGACTGCTGGAGCAGTAAACGCCTTTGTTTGAAATGTCTTAAGGCGGGATTTAAAGAATGGCATCCAGCCGCAAGAACATGCACAGATTGCCATGAAAAACAAAAAAAACAAACCTGTTTTAGACTTTTGCAACTTGGTTGGTGCTCAGATTGCGAGTCCCGTCAAAAAGCTTTTATGGAAACCTTTTCCCAGAGACCTTTCAGTTACCACTGCCAGATCCCCCACACAATGTAAAATCTGTACGCTCCTCGGTCTTTTGGTGTTGGCTATTCCTGGATAATAGACTAGTTAATCTGAGGATCATCTTAGCAGTTAGAAGAGACAGCAACACCCGCGTGTCTTCCCCAGTGAAAAAGGCAGTAAGTCTGAAGGCACTAAAGAATAAGGAAAGAATGTCAGTGGAAACAGCCCTCGAGGTCTTTTCACCTGAAGTTCAGAAAGCGCTGCCAAAGGAAGACGTAGTTGTAACGATTGTCCCAGAAATTTACACCTTTTGGAGACAAAACAGGCCGGGTACTGTGGTTTGCCCTGTGGACACAGCTATGCACCATGAAACTGGGACTGTCTTCTTTAGTGACCATCAAGTTCACCAGATAATGATGTGTGACCTTCATTGTCCTGCTACGCTGACATCAATTGCAGGAGTGAGCCAGCCAGGGTGCCGCGACGGAAAAAAAGAGCCTGTTTTTAGAGCCATCAGGCCTTTGTGTTTACAACAACCTTCTCTTTGTGAAGGTGTAGTCTGATCGTCCGGGTGAGTGTAGTCCTGAGAAGGACTGTTGTCGGTGGCAGTGACTGACGTTTCGACAACCTGTGCGGAAGTCATCATCAGAGTCAAGTGAGTGATTGTTGTCAGTAGAATGTTCTTATTCCAGTTCGTGTGAAATGATCGGTTGGTTTTGCCGTGATGTTATTGGCTGTAAGACTCAAGTGACGTAAGTCGTTCGTGATTGGTCTGTTTCGGTCTGTCGGTAAAGCTAGGTTGTTCTTTTTCGGTCGTTTGTGATGTTTATGTCGTGAATGAGTCGTTTGTATGGGGCGGGTAGTTGTTGACATCTGTTTAGGGGAGTCTGTTCTAAGTTAGTAAACCAGCTTTCCAGAGTCAGTCGTTGAAAATAGTCAGTGCTGTAGGTTAGGCATTGCGCAGAGTCCCAGTCAATGTTGTGGTTGGTAAGTCGATGGTGTTCAGCAATGTGATTGCTGACATCACCTTTCCTCGTCGCCCGTCTGTGTTCAGTCAGTCTTGTTGTGAGGTTTCTGCCAGTCTCACCGATGTAGGAGGCTTGGCAGTCGGAACAATTGATCTTATAAATCGTTCCCTGTCTGTTCCTCGGTTCGTCTTTGTCTTTAACGTTGGTTAGTAACTGACGTAGTGTGGTGATGGGTTTGTGGGCGACGCGGATATTGAAGGGTAGTAAGATGCGCGAGATGTTTTCAGACATACCTTTTATGTACGGTATGGTTGCTGTAGTCGTAGGGGTTGCGGTGTCGTTTGTTTCGGTAGTGGTAGTGGGTCGGTGAGTGTTTCGTCGGATGAAGTCGTTGTTGTAGTTGTTCTTCGTAAAAACACGGTGAAGGTGAACGAGAACAAATACCTTCACCGTGTTTTTACGAAGAACAACTACAACAACGACTTCATCCGACGAAACACTCACCGACCCACTACCACTACCGAAACAAACGACACCGCAACCCCTACGACTACAGCAACCATACCGTACATAAAAGGTATGTCTGAAAACATCTCGCGCATCTTACTACCCTTCAATATCCGCGTCGCCCACAAACCCATCACCACACTACGTCAGTTACTAACCAACGTTAAAGACAAAGACGAACCGAGGAACAGACAGGGAACGATTTATAAGATCAATTGTTCCGACTGCCAAGCCTCCTACATCGGTGAGACTGGCAGAAACCTCACAACAAGACTGACTGAACACAGACGGGCGACGAGGAAAGGTGATGTCAGCAATCACATTGCTGAACACCATCGACTTACCAACCACAACATTGACTGGGACTCTGCGCAATGCCTAACCTACAGCACTGACTATTTTCAACGACTGACTCTGGAAAGCTGGTTTACTAACTTAGAACAGACTCCCCTAAACAGATGTCAACAACTACCCGCCCCATACAAACGACTCATTCACGACATAAACATCACAAACGACCGAAAAAGAGCAACCTAGCTTTACCGACAGACCGAAACAGACCAATCACGAACGACTTACGTCACTTGAGTCTTACAGCCAATAACATCACGGCAAAACCAACCGATCATTTCACACGAACTGGAATAAGAACATTCTACTGACAACAATCACTCACTTGACTCTGATGATGACTTCCGCACAGGTTGTCGAAACGTCAGTCACTGCCACCGACAACAGTCCTTCTCAGGACTACACTCACCCGGACGATCAGACTACACCTTCACATGTTACCCCCGGGTTCAAACCATTTACTGCACAACCTTCTCTTTGTGTGTGATTCTGGAAATGCGTCCATAAGGGTCCTTGACGTTGCAATGCTGGTAACGAGAAAGAAAACTGCTCACACGCTAGAAGTCAGTACAAGCGAATCAGAAGAAGAGGAAAATGATCTCCCCCTCACAGGAAAATACACGATCACCTCTACCCCTGCCCTGACATCAACGTGTAGCATTCACTTGGTTAGGTCGTTTTCTGTTTGCTGAGGTCGTAGAATTATGCAAGATTACCCGGACTTTTATGTCGGTGACACAAAACAAGTAAAAGCATTCAAGATAACAGATGTTAAGCTCACAACTCAATGCAGTGGAAGACTTCGGAAACTATATCCAGCAGCTGCAACCAACATCAGGGTTGCTCCAGTGGCACTCGTCTTTTACCAAGAACGATTGTTTATTGCTAACGCAGACACAAATGAACCGGGTATTTGTGTCGTACATGCTAATCGGGGAACTCTGTTGTCTACCATTACTTCACCCCATGATCTCAACTCCACCTGGAATATGCCTTGCAGACAAATGTCTTTTCGTATCATGTGGGAATCATACCATTCTTAAAATCTCTCAGATAGACACAAATGTGGCCGTTGAACATTTTTTCTGGAAAGCGTAACGAATCAGGCAATGAAGATGGCGTTGTCTCTTCAGCAAAGTTCCACTCTCCTCACGGTATTGGAAGCATAGGATGTTCCTTATTTATTTGTGACAGTAGAAATAAGTCGATCCGACTTGTTACAAACGCTGAGCCCTTGATAAAACTGTTATAGGGGAGCCGCGAGATTTTCATTTCGTGAGGCAATCTCTTTATTGGGCAAACTAGTGGAATTCTTAATGATGTGGGGCGAACAAACCAGGCGGAGGACCAGTCGAACAGCAACTCAAGGTCCCGACCAAGTGTTGTCATACACAACAAGGAGATCAATGGAGATGATGCATGGCAGCCTAACGCGACTGCAAAATTTTCTCTCCGAGTTAGGTGCTGAAGACCTTCCAGCACAAATTCGATTGTCTGCGCTGGTCACCCTTATGGTTGAAAATTTTTTTTCGCTCATGAGACAAGAGGATCCCATGCCTACTCAACTCGAGTACGGAATTAGACGCACAGCCTGTGTAAGGGAACTGGAGAAGAGAATGTATCGTGGGCATTTCCACTACTTCACCGGGCCCAAAAGCTATTATCCGGACAAAGAATTGGATTCTCCTCCTCCTCCCAAGCCATCCATATCCCTAATCGAAGATCAAATGGAGAAACTATCCCTTAGCGACACAAACGAGTTAAGGGAATTCGCTTCATCTTTCGGGAAGAGTGTTCGACAACATACTGTCAGAGACAAAAGCAAAGAAGATACTGGTCAGTTGCCGTATGCAATATCGTTCTCGTTGCAACAGCGTGAGCCTGGGTCAAATGTTGCAACAAGTTCTCTGTTACAGGGTGACACTCAACAAGTACTTTGTCAGCAGTCCGTCCTTCATTGTGAAATTTTGTTGAAAGCAGGAGAAGTTGTCGCTGTGAAACACGGTCGACGAAGGGAGAAATGGGGTTTTTTCTTGGCTCTCCTTCTAAAGGATCTCTTAGTTAAGGACAGAACTGCAAATGAACTGCAGTTTATCGAAAATGTAATGGATATTATGTGGCTGGACAATAGCGAAACTGAGGACATGTTCCTGTTCAAAGAAGCGTACGAAGACCACAAAAATTCGCCCTATTCCATTGTAGACCGTGTTTGTGTCGCTATCACCTCTAACCAAAATGATTCAAAATGCTATCAACTTTCGCAAGAAGTTGATAGAATTGAAAGTATTCTTAAAAGTGGAAACAACAGTGACATCGAGTCCGACGAGGAAAGTAGAGAAAGCGAGGTTGCTTCCGCATCCAGGGATGACCATCCCAGACGTGTAGCTTGTAATACGAGATCTGGACGCACTGCAACATGTTTGAGCCTAAATTCAGTTAACACTTTGCTTAACGCAACACACGTATTCATTGATATAAGTATTCTAGGATCTCAAAGTTATTTCTTTCGTTGTGTTATTTTTAAAAGCTTAATGTAATTTTGAGAAAGTTGAGTGACAATATTTCCACATCGGAAAGAATCAGTAAAATGTGGTTCTCGGGTATTTACCACCAAATCTACGAAGAATTCGCGCTATTATATTGTTGAATAACTATGCTGTTTTGATCTTAAATACGTTATCAATTAAAATTCCAGTGTTTTTTAGGTTACGTTATAGAGACGAAAGACTCAATCCGATGAACGAAAATAAGAATATCAAACATTATGATGCTTAGATATCTACCAATAATTTGCGCAAAGTAAATAGGACTATCGAAAAAGGTATATGTCGAACGCCATCGTAAGAGCTTTCCGTCGTCACTGCTTAAAGTCCCTCTAGTGTAGATGTTTAGTGTACATTTTTGTTCAGTGTACAGTATGTAAAAATAAATGCCACGCCTATAAGGCTGATATCTAAATAAACCTCAGGCTGGAGTTAAGTAAATAAATACGGTAATTAGATTGAACATGACGCTGACGGTTTTAAATTCATATTTTAATTGAAGTGAAATCATCTATTTCACAATAAGGCGAATTAGAAACTGCCTGAAAAACTCGAATACAGAATAATGAATAACGAGAAAAATTTAAAAATGAATAATGAATAACCTCGAAAAAAATGAAAGGAATAATGAATAAATGAGATCCAAATATTCCACTTCCACCCCCGACACGTTTTATAACACCCCAGCGCTTCATTGAAGATAATAATGTTTTTGGACGTTGCCTTTTGACAGGTTACTAAAGTGAGAAAGTGTACGCTCTTCTCGTATCGATGTTTTCGACTAAATGCGATGCTTTGAGATGTAAATGAAATAGTTGCCTTCTTACACAAAATAAAAACAAGCACGAAACACCGAAGCAAAGTATAATCTCTAGAAGAGTTATTGGAACTTACTGTAGAATGGTTAAATTTAGCGGTGGTTTAATTTCGCGCATTCAAAGTTTCAGCGTTTTTAGCGGTGTTTTAATTTCGCGGGTGCGTCAACCTTCTGTTTCATTGTTGTAATTTTTCCAAGGCTTTCAAAGATGTGTGAAAGAGTTGAGAGTAGTGATGCCATTACATATGCCATCACGTATGCCATTACATACACTATGTATCAGTCTCGCCCTGTATTCCCTTGTATCATGGTTAAAAAAGGCACCTTTGCCGTCGCCAAGTGTCCCGGGTTTATCCGATCCAAGCAATGTTCATGATCTCGTGCAGTGCAATGTTCCAGCAGAAGCTATCGCCAGGGTCAACGAGGAAACTGCTGTTCGCAGCCGGAAAAGGAAACGTGGAAATTTTGACTCCGACTTCGCGGTATCTAAATTTCGCGCCAAGTCCCCTTGCGCGAAAAATTAAACAGTGCTAACAATGAACCACTTTACAGTAGTGACATTTCGCTATTGTCGTGCTGGCTGTGTTAGAACCTCCCCCTTCCCCGTAAAACAAAATAATAATAGTAATAATAATTAAAATTCATTTCCAAGAGCTATTTTTACTTGACGCGTGCGAATAGTTTATCAGTGCTGCTGTTTACTGGCGGCATTTTAATGGAAGGTGCGACTTATGTTACTAATTGTTTTCTTTGTTTCCCGTATCATAACATCTTGGCGCTTCATTGAAGAGATGGTTTTGGACGTGACCTTTCGCGTAAATGAAGCAGTTGCTTTCTTACATGAAATAAAAACAAGCCTGAAACACGGCTTATACTATTTTGCGAAACGAGACGAAACGAAGCGAAATTTTGCGAAATGGCGTTTTTTCGCCTTTATTTAGCAAATATGTCCTCTTCGTCCGAAACAAAATGTTTCCACCAATAAAATGATCAATATTTCTAAGAGCCTGGTCACCTCTCATTGTATTGACCATAACAGAACTCGTTTCGCAAAGGAGTAATTTTGACAGAATTACTATTTTGCGAAATGGCGTTTTTTCGCCTCTATATAGCAAATATGTCCTCTTCGTCCGAGACAAAATGTTTCCACCAATAAAATGATCAATATTTCTAAGAGCCTGGTCACCTCCCATTTTATTGACCATAACAGAACTCGTTTCGCAAAGTAGTAATTTTGACAGAATTACTATTTTGCGAAATGGCGTTTTTTCGCTTTTATTTAGCAAATATGTCCTCGTTCGAAAAAAAATGTGTCCACTAATAAAATGATCAATATTTCTAAGAGCCTGGTCACCTCTCATTTTATTGACCAAAATAAAACTCGTTTCGCAAAGTAGTAATTTTGAAAGAATTACTATTTTGCGAAATGGCGTTTTTTCGCCTATATTTAGCAAATATGTCCTCTTCGTCCGAAACAAAATATGTCCACTAATAAAATGATCAATCTTTCTAAGAGCCTGGTCACCTCTCAATTTATTGACCATAATAGAAACTCGTTTCGCAAAGTAGTAATTTTGACAGAATTACTATTTTGCGAAATGGCGTTTTTTTCACCTGTATTTAGCAAATATGTCCTCTTTGCCCGAAACAAAATGAAAGACAACTACTTGTTTTTGTTCTCGATTGCTCTTTATTGGCTCGGAGTTTACTGTTTATTGTTGTTATAATTCTTTTTTCTATTCTGCTCTGTATTCCTTGTATTTTGTTCTGTTCTATTTATGGTTGCCGCAACTCGATTTTATAGCTGACCAACAAGCCACATGCGTGACTGGCAATTCCAGTTGAACTCAATTAACGCTCGATGTTTGGTCAAACTGCTAGGAAAATACGTTTTAAGGTGACCAGAGGTGACCAGGCTCTTAGAAATATTGATCATTTTATTGGTGGAAACATTTTGTTTCGGACAAAGAGGACATATTTCGGACGAGGAGGGCATATTTGCTAAATAAAGGCGAAAAAAGGTAATTTTGCAAAATTTCGTTTCGTTTCGTTTCGCAAAATAGTAGAAGTCCTCTTCGTCCGAACGAGGAGGACATATTTCCTAAATAAAAGCGAAAAAACGCCATTTCGCAAAATAGTAATTCTGTCAAAATTACTACTTTGCGAAACGAGTTCTGTTATGGTCAATACAATGAGAGGTGACCAGGCTCTTAGAAATATTGATCATTTTATTGGTGGAAACATTTTGTTTCGGACAAAGAGGACATATTTGCTAAATAAAGGCGAAAAAACGCCATTTCGCAAAATAGTAGTTCTATCAAAATTACTACTTTGCGAAACGAGTTCTGTTATGGTCAATACAATGAGAGGTGACCAGGCTCTTAGAAACATTGATCATTTTATTGGTGAAAACATTTTTTCTCGGACGAAGAGGACATATTTGGCGAATTACAGCGAAAAAACGCCATTTCGCAAAATAATAATTCTGTCAAAATTACTACTTTGCGAGACGAGTTCTACTATGGTCAATAAAATGAGAGGTGAGCAGGCTCTTAGAAATATTGATCATTTTATCAGTGAAAACATTTTGTTTCGGACGAAGAGGACATATTTGCTAAATAAAGGCGAAAAAACGCCATTTCGCAAAATTTCGTTTCGTTTCGTTTCGTTTCGCAAAATAGTACAATTTCGTTTCGTTTCGTTTCGTTGCGCAAAATAGTATAAGCCCTGAAACACCGAAGCAAAGTGTAATCTCTAGGGGAGTACTTAGGCTAAAGGACTAAATGGCTATTTATAGACGGCGGCAAACGTGAGCGACAAACAAATTGTAGGAGGAGATTGCACACTTAACTGACTGACGCATTGTACAGCGGTTATTTTTGAGCGCTCGCGAAAAAAACCTTCGTTTCCAGAGTTCATGCCAGCATGGATCGAGAGCGTGAAATCCTAAATTACATCTGCGATGAACGCCTCGATTTATTGGAGGTACTAAAGGAAACTGAAATCAATCTGCAAGAGACAGCTGCAGCTTTACCAGAAAGACAAGATTTGTCTTCTGTTATGGAGAATTATCGTTCTGTTGTTGAAAGTGTCGAGAACATGCTGAAGGGACTAGATGAATTGGAGGAGAAAGTAAAATCGACACTTTTGTGACTGCTATTCTTCGAGCAATCTATCAAACAACGGCTCTTTTAGGGGCCACCAAACACAGTAAATTTGTGACCAACTGAACAAGACTGACACCTTGTTTTTGAAATTTTATTTAGTCCGGACTAGCAAATTTGATCGGTAAATCTCATCAAGGAAACAGCCGTAATTTCAAGAATTTCTTACTTTTGACTAATTTATTTACTGCAATGTTTTGAGAAAACTTTGCAAGCTCTGGGAGCCGCGCAATCAAATTCAGTATCTGTAAGGCGTGCTCCCAATCTCAATAGAGTACGTAAAATTCCTTCTCAATAGAGTACGTGAGCAAATTCCTTCGCCAGAAATCTCTTTTTTCGCGCGAGCGGCCAGTTTGTCAGCACGGGGAAATATATTAACTTATTAAGCTTAACTCAGATTCCACCAGACGTATATGAGTAAAATTTATATCAATGTTGAGAGAATAGTCCGTAGTAAAAAGCGATTAGCTTCATTTAAGCGCGCTACAGAAAGCAGAGGCAAAATGCGAGTCCGCGGCTCATTAAAACTCCACAAAAGAACCATTACTAACCAAAGCCCTAAAAACACAAAATGCAATGTAAACGCTGAAGTTTTCCTAAGCGTCAATAAAATTACAATGGACGTTCACAAACGTTGTTTTTGACTAAACGCTTCGCAGCTCGGCATTTACAATTTATTTTTCCCTTGATTCCTCTCCACGCTTTATCTTTTTCCTCGCTACAACTAACTGGAAAACTGGTAAACAATAATACTTTTAAAGAATTAAGTTTGTTGTTGTCTAGACATTTTTTGTCATGGGAACCGTCCGTGTTACTTGTCGCAAGTTCTTCCTTGCTGAAAAAAAAAATGGAAGAAGCTTAAGTGCGCATAAGTGCCGCTGATTTTCTCTTCCCAGTGTCTGCTGGACGAGCTTTATTTTGGTGGGAGTCACGCAGGTGCCTATAAGCTCCTCGCCAACGTTCTGTGCTGTGCAGGGCGACTGCAACGCGCAGAAGGGAGGTGCAGGCTAGTCTCTGGTTGGTTCTCTTCGCAAAGTGTATTTAAGGTATCGATGTTGATGGTGGCAAGGTCTTCGCTGTCGGTTTCGTCTGCGACTCTTTCATTCACGCAACCTGAGCTGATAGTGACATTTAACTACAAAGGCAAAGAAATAGCAACCCGTTCAGTTTAAGTCAGGTGATAATTATGTGTCTCGGTTTGGATAATATTATACGAGTTAAGCAGTTGACTGCAATTTACTCGTAGCATATTGGGCTTAAGTTTATGCAAAGAACAAACAACCGAAGTGTAACTTGAGCAATAGTACGTATACAGAAGCAGAAAAATTACTGTGCAACTCACCAAAGAGAATAGATTAACTTTTTTTCTCTTGAGTCCCTCAAGGCGCTCTTCTAGTTATGAAAAACCTGCGGCGATTTTTTCTTCTAATCCTGCTATACGGCCTTGTATTTTCGAGAGCATCTAAAAGAGAAAGCAAGACGTGATAATGAGCTTAAAATTGAGGTAAATCCTGACATTACTAATAGAACCAAATCGAACGCTCGATTCAGCGAACTCGATTACTTTCGGCATCGATTTAACGTTTTTCTGGCAATTGAAATTTCAACCAAGGAATCCAAATTCATCAAAAAGCGTGTGTTCAACGAGTATACTAATTTTGGGGGACAATGATGATAACAGACAACAGGAAACTGGCAGCAAATTTCAAAGAAACGTTACCTTCAAAACACTCTCTTGAAAATCCATCTGCTTTTTCATAATTCCTCATTATTTTCTAACTTTATCCTCAAACTTAGTGACTAAGAAAAAGATCTGTGAAGTAGCGGTACATTTTAACAAAACACCACATGATTTAAGCGATTCCTCATTCCAATGCATTGATCAAGTGCAGGCGACAGTAAACAATTCAAGTAACATCGAGAAACTTTTAATTACCAAAGAAGCATATTGGAGCGCACAGTTGTTCTCTCTGGCACCCTTCGGCTTGAATAAGCGCCAGGAATTTCACTCCAAAAAAGGAATAAACTATAATTAATGCGGAGAATTTTTAAAAATTGGGCGGGCATCAAAGGTCCCATTCTCAGCGTTGATTGGGAATTTCAGTACAATTCTCGCCTTTCAAGTCAACGCTGGTTCCTTAACATTTCAGTGGATTCGACAATTTTTCCATTTCTTTTTATTGTGATAATTTTTCGCGTAGTAATTACTGTGTTTGTTTATATGTGTCATCACGACCTATATAAATCTATTTAAGGAATTTGTAAATTATTATATTACAACTGATGAAGGTCTCGGACCGAAACGTTTTTTATTAAACTGTCTTAGACTTTTTATTTGAGTATGTGTCTTTCTTAGCTCGAAGTTGTCCGTCCTCGTGTACTACGATATTTTTCCTACTATTTATCGAGGTTTGGACTGTGAATCCCTTTGGATACTTCTGGCGCGGCGTCACTGTTGGCTCGAGGCCTTTTAACTTGTTATATATATATAACAAGTTATATATATATATATATATATATATATATATATATATATATATAACATATATATATAACATATATATATATATAACTGCAGACAGTACTGTTTCGGCCTTCTGGGCCTCATCAGTGCAGTGCTAATGCTAGGATGGGGGAGAACCGAGACGGTCACCCCAAACGACCCAACCTTTGTGGTATCGTCTAAGCCATGCCAGAGTGCTCAAACTAGAGTAAACCAGCGAGCATGCGCAATTGCAACGGCAATGACTCATCCTAGATAGAGTGCTCAATTTGGACATGAAAGCAAAGCTTTGTATGCCAAAGAGCTATATCTAATATATATATATATATATATATATATATATAGCTATATATATATATATATATATATATAGTTGTTACAAGTGGCAGTTTTATTGCTGCAGTTGTGGCTGTTTTGAGAACACTCGTCAATAATATCTTAGCCCTCCATTTGAGCCAAAAGAGTGCGGCTCACGCTCTTTTAATTTAATCATGTAAGCAAGCTTGTGAGATACGAGTCTCGGATCACTTCTTGTAGCACGCGAGGATTGAATGGAAACATTCGAAAAGGTGCATACAAGAGTGTACAAGAATGGCTATTTAGCGCTGATTTATATCATTCGGTAAGCAAATATTCGACTGGTGCTTGGGCGCCCGCTCAGGGCAGCTACCAGAAACGAGGAAATTTACTTGTTGAATGATAAGACATCATTATGATCTTACCTTGGCAAGTATATCCATCTCCAGTGAATCCAGGATTGCAAGAGCAGTTGAATGACCCCTCAATGTTTGTACAAGAGGCGCTGCCCTTGCTGCAGTTATGGGTATTGTTAACACACTCATCGATGTCTGAAATGGAATCAACAGATCATACTCATGTACTGAGGCTGTAGGGATGAAAGGGAGGAGAAATTGTCCCAATATACGATCATCACCTTCCGAACGATATTAGGTTACCATTGATGTTGCCTTTGTTTCGGCTAGTTCTATAGACTTTTCGCGCTGATACGACAAAGCATCACTGTATGGCACCTGTGCAGTTGTGCCCATCACCACTGAATCCTGTTTTACAAATGCACTTGAATGATCCCTCGGAATTGTTGCAAGTGGCAGTTTTATAGCTGCAGTTGTGGCTGTTTTGAGAACACTCGTCAATGTCTGAAATGAAATAACTGAGTAGTCTTGAACTTCATATATTCATTGTAACTGAGTAGTCTATATTAACTATGCTGATAAAGAATAACATTGGAAGTGAGCTGAAAACTGGCTTTCCAAACTGAAAAAAACACAGGGTGCTCTTAACAAAAAGGGACCCCTAACCTCACTCTTAATGCAGGCTGGCTCAAACTCTTTCTGTCAAAGCCATAAGATTTACTTAGTACATGAGTTTACATCCGAAAAGCTATGCATCGTTTAGGAGCGTTCTTACGAGAAAGACTACCAATGGAATTTTATCTATTTAAAAACATAGTGTTCTGCAGGATTTTACCTTCGCATTCATTTCCATTCCCGCTGAATCCAGGATAGCAAGAGCAGTTGTGAGATCCCTTGGTATTTGAACAGTTGGCGTTCTCACTACAATTGTGGTTTTGAAGACACTCGTCTATGTCTGAAATGGAAGTAAAGGAACGCTCTCTTGATCATTTTCGTGGATGAAAAGGAGGGTACGGGAGTGATAGGCTACTGTCAAATGCAAAACCGATTCAACCACCTGTTAATCCAGTTCTACAGGGAGAATAGTAATTATCTTAGGTGGGATAATCGTTATAAATTTTGAACCCATCTTGCCCGCTCGGGATAGTCCGTTTTGATCCCGCGCAAGAAAAACATTTTGTGTAATCGTAGTCGTTGGACAATGTTGGTGGTGGAGACACGAAGAGCGACAGATGACATTCAAAACAAAGGAAACATGACCGACTGTCGTTAAAATATTGTGCAGCAAACATAGTTCCTTTTTTTCTGGCTCTCGAAATAAAGAAGTCATCTTTAATTCTAAATAAAGCGAAATATTTTTCTAAATAAGGAATATTTTGTTGACTGAGCTTGTTGTTCAGGAGGGCTCATTTAGCCTCACTTTCCGAGTTTGTTTCTTTGTAGTACTCAACTTCGTCTTGGTCCACAAAAGCGCAGAAAGAACTCAGCCATATCCTACAGTCTTCATCTCACGCCCTGATCAGTAACGTATAACTATAACATCGCTAGCATCGTTCTGCTTGGCTATCGAAGCAGGCAAGATGGGCCCATCCTGCCCACGCGGAATAGCTCGCTTTGATCTCAAGCATAAGTTCTTGATTCCTGGACAATGTCGGTGATGGAGACGCAAAAAATGGCAGACGACAGTCAATTAAAGAAAACAAAAACGGCTCTTGAGTTTACATCGCTAAAAACACATTTGGCTTTCTTTTCTGGCTCTCAAAGTGAACATGGCATTCTTAATTCTTTATAAAGCGAAATGTCTTTGCAATATAGTAAATCACTTTTTGACCAGGCCTGTTCTATAATGATGGCTGGATATATATAAGCTTCGTTCTCTTGTCAAAAGAACTCGGCCAATATCCAGTGATCTTGACCTCACGCTTCACCAATAACGCAGACTGATCATGCCCTAAATGATATCAGATTGCCATGCATATTGACTTTGTTTCGGGCAGGTTTGTAGATTTTTCGCTCAGACATGTTCTGAACACAGTTTAGTACGTACCTATGCAGTTGTGTCCGTCACCAATAAATCCTGGTTTACAAACACACTTGAATGCTCCCACGGTATTAGAGCAAGTGGCGGTTATGTTGCTGCAGTTGTGAATGTTTTGAGAACACTCGTCAATGTCTGAAGTTAAATCAGAAGCCCTTATCAGTACATCAGTCACAACAATAAAGAGTAAAAAAAAAAAGGAGGGTATCGAAATTAGGCTTCCAATTTAAAAACCATAGGGTTCTCTTAGTTAAAGAAAATTAACCTCACTTCCGTGACGGGTGGCTAAAAGGCACTCTAACTCTTGAGAAAAAGACATAACATGTACTTCCTTTAAACCATTCCATTTCAGGTACCCATTAGCAGACCTCTCGCAGGCTCGCGTTGCTCGACGTCCCATGCTCTCCCGGGGGAGAGGAAACGCAGATAAAGTTGCAGTTAAACTCAACCGAAACTATTCCATTAAGGCATGGTATACTCTGTTCAATGCAAAAGGTATTTTTGATTTGATATCTTTACACAAATGACTCAAATCTGATGCTGAACCGGCACATTGGTTACAAAGCTAATATTTTTTTAAAAGATAAAACTGTAACTGAAACATCAGTGAATGCTCATTGGTCCATATAAATTCGCAGATGGATGTATTCTCACCCAATTCTAAACTGTTAAAGTTTATTTGACTTTCTGAATATTTACTGATGCCTACCTAGACAGGCGTTGCAACTTTTGAAGCAATTGCGCAGCATATATTGTGGAGTTTTTGTGCATTCACCGGTTGATGCCCAGTATGTACATTGGTGGTTTTTATCCTCACTTCTTCATGCCAGGTTATCCGTCTGCCGAACTTTTGTTTTTTTCAAAATTTTGTCTCCCGCTCCTTCCTTCGTAAATTAATTTCTTATAAACCTGCGTTTCTTCGCTTGCGGGAAGATTTGAGGCGAGTTAAGGAAAGGTGGGCACCTTTTCTTCTTTGAGTACACCGTCATCAAATCTCCGCCAGGTTTATCGCCTTTTGCAGGGAGGTTGCCAAGTTTACGTGCTCAAAATCTCGCGCTCTTAACAATTAACAATTATTGAACGAGGTTGAGCAAAAAATATCGTGATTTTCCCGTGGCGAGCGGATCAATTATTTGCCGAAGCCGAAGGCTGCGGCAAATAATTGATCTGCGAGACACTGACAAATCACGATATTTTGCGATAACCGAGTTCAGTAATTGTTTTATCATTCGATCACCGAGTTTGTTTTCATTTTTTTGGGGGAAGCGTCAAGCAAGTTTCTTGTCAATTTTTTGGGGGAAGCGGCAAGCGCGCACTGCTGCCAGAAATTAGACGGTTTCCTTCTCAGCTAAATAATTTATTCGGTGCACTTTAAATTGTAAGTACAGTCAACTGTTAATTAACAAAATGTATGCCTTCAAATGGCTGAAACTTCCAGGAACAAGTTCACAGACCTCAAGGATTTGAAATCCGCAAAAAAAAGCTCGGGGAAGCGATCGCGATCCGCCATTTCACACAAGAGTGACCACAAGAGCGACCACAAGAGCGTGGTTACTATTACGCATTGGCAGAATATTATTTGCAGCAATAACGGAGTTAGACGGTATTACGAATGAGCAGACCATCATTTGTAGGCATTTATTTGCAGGTCACGTGGTGGGCTTCCGGCCAATGAATATGGGGGAAAAATCTATCGAATGATAATATGAAATACCTGTGCAGTTATATCCATCACCTCTGAAACCAGGATTACATGAGCAGTTGAACGTTCCCTTGCTATTAGAACAAGTGGCGTTGTCCTTGCTACAATTGTGGATATTTTCGGCGCACTCGTCGATGTCTGAAATAAAGCAACAGTTGTGTTTAGTGTCGTGACAAACAAAAAAATTACGAGCAGAGGAGCGATCCCTCGATATTTTTGCAAGTGGCAACGTCCTAACTGCAGCTATGGGTATCGCTAAGACAGTCATCAATGTCTGAAATGGAATCAACGGACCATACTCATACACTGAGGTTCCAGAGATAAAAGGGAGGAGGAAGTGCTCCAATATAATAGCATCATCTTGATTGTACTTGTCTCAGGTATTTCTACAAGTTTTTATGGGACGATATGACAAAGCGTTATGTTATGAATACTATTCGGAACCTGTGCATTTGTTTCCGTCACCACTGAATCCTGGTTTACAAGAGCACTTGAATGATCCCTTAGTATTGTTACAAGTGGCAGTTATATTGCTGCAGTTGTGGCTGTTTTGAGAACACTCGTCGATGTCTGAAATTAAATCATCAGCCCTCATCAATTACAGTATTAAAGAAAAACAACGACGAAGGTATCGAAATTGGGCTTCCACTCTGAGTGTGCTCTAAAGAAAAGAAGCTTTTAACCTTACACTTAATGTCAGAGGTGTGGTGGCTTCATATTTAGTGTGCTCGACTCTGACTCTCATGGTGCCTTTCTTCACCCAGGTGTTTAAATGGGTACCGGCGAATTTGATACGGGAGGGGGGGGGGGAAGAACTTTATGGGATAGCCTTGCATCCCATTCATGGGGGAGTAGAAATACTCCTGGTCGTTTCATGCTATGGACGCCGGAGTTAAGTGCTGCTCTGATGAACCAATTGGCTCGTGAACAGACTTTACCTTAACAATGGAGTGTGGCTCAAACTCATTCTAACCTCAAAGAAGAAGACATAAATGTACGTATCTTATATTATGTCATGTCAGGTACTCAGTACTTACGTTTGCAGCTAAAATGCTATTATTATGCATCGAGTAGTTCTGTTTATATCGTTCAGGGTCCTTCTTAAGCAGAAATGAAAACATATGGAACTATATCTGTTTAACAAGATCATGCTCTGCTAGTTTATACCTTGGCATTGATGTCCATCCCCGCTGAATCCAGGAATACAAGAACAGTTGTAAAATCCCTCGGTATTTGTACAGTTGGCGTTCTTGCTGCACTTGTGGGTTTTTTGATCACACTCGTCGATGTCTGAAATGAAATCATGTGACCATAACAATGAGTGTTATCTTCAAAGCAAGGAGGTGGGTGGGGGAGGGGAGTTGCTAATTTGCAATGGAAAACCGACTCTGCCGCATGTTAATCCAGTTCCGCAGGGAGAAAGGCTTAATATTTGAAACCTGATGCTTATAATTAGGATTTTGAAACGCGTATTTCTACCATAGGCTAGTTAGGAGTAGGCATCATGCTCTGATCAATGCTTATTAGAAATAAATACCTGTGCACTTGTCTATATCCCAGCTGAATCCAGGATTACAAGAGCAGTTGTAAGATCCCTTGGTGTTTGTGCAGTTGGTGTTCTTGCTGCAGCTGTGGGTTCTTGTAGCACACTCATCGCTGTCTGAATTTGAATAAACGAACCGTACCCATGATTGTTATTATCAAAACAAGGAGGCGATGGAGAAGGGGAGTTGCTAATTTACAAAGGAAAATCGCTTCTGCCGCATGTTAATCCAGTGCTGACGGGAAAAGGGCTTATTATCCTAAATATGATAGTCGAATTACCTCATATTTAGGATTAGGAAACGTTTTTTTCTACCATAGGTTAGTTTTGGACTAGCCATCATGCTCTGAACAATGCTCATTACTTGGGTAATTGTCAATATCCCCGCTGATATCAGGATTACAAATGCACTTGAATAATCCTTTGGTATTTTTACAAGTGGCATTTTTATTGCTGCAGTTGTGAGTAATCATAGCACACTCGTTCATGTCTGAAATAGAATCGACTGATCTTTCACCAAAATACTTAAGAATTAAGGTCGCAAGAGGGGAACTAATGTAAAGAGTTTTGCTATTTGTCATTAGATGCGTGTGACGAAGCTAGCGAGTGAAAAGTGGTGGTTCTGCGAATAGGAGAGTTTAAATCCATTGCTTTACTTTTCCACTGAATGCCTCAAATAGGTTGGTCCTAATGGAGGTGGCTTGAGCTCTTACAGATGTCAAACGACTGCACTGAGAGATATCTACAGAATAATACATGAATGCACGTGAGACTGCAACTTGAAAAGGAGAGGACGGTCTTTAAAAAAGAAAACGGATTTTATAACCAATGGGGCTGGCTTTAGTTCATTCCTGTTCACTCTAAACAAGACACCATACCCAGATATTCGAAAAAGAAAAAGATAATGAAATTGCGCCCCTGCCCTCCTTTTCCTCCACTAAGTCACATTTAACACGTGAAATAAGTACAGCCGATTTTGAATCTTAAACCATCCGAAGAAATGGACCACTGTGTTTTAATCAGTTACAAAGTTGATTTTTATCATTTTAAGTCTTACCCTCTTCACAATCGTGGCCAGTAAATCCAGACGCACACAAACATCGATATGGTTTTTTTGTAAATCCCGACTGGCAAGTGCCGTTGTTTTGGCATGGTGATCCATGGCAAAAATTCTTAAAAGAAAAAAAAAGCATGTCACAAGTAGTTGTCCACTATCTTCACAGCCTTCTCCTACATTTCGCCGAGAACTTGAGCGCGAAAAATAAATCGAGTAGGGGCGTCTTTGGACAGGATTTAAAGAGTAGAGTGACGTTCCTAAGAACGGCACTTAGTAACTCCTGTCGTAGCTCAACTCTGTCATTATGTCCATAGTGGTGAGCATCTTCTGAGCCATTTGATGGATCTAATTATTTCGATTGTTTTTAAACTTCGAAACCGATGGAATAAAACTGCCTTTTGCAGATATACCTTAAAATGACCATTACACTTACCTTTACTCACAAGAATTTTCTTATTAGAAGCAAGGTTGTAATTGTCTTTGTTAGAAAAAAGAGATTGATCAATTGTTTACTCAAAGCTGGTGAGCATGGTTTCTAAAATGAATACGACAAATTACTTGCTACTGTTAATAGAGTTAGGTGTCCTCAAGGCACTGAGAGGATTTTTGTTTTGAGTGACTGCTTATTTACAAAAGATCCGTAACGACGCTAGCACGCGGTTAAAATTATGTAAAAATAAGAAGTAATGGATGAAAGTACCCCTCAGCTCTCATGAATGACCTAAACAGAGAGAGGTGCAATTGACATTTAATTAACAGCTCGTCCATGTACCTTAGTTCCGTGATAAACATAGTTCACTGCTTTTACCAGATCCTCCTCATACTCTTTAGCTGTTGAGTTATTCAGTTCACAGTTGTGTATTTCTGCTCCATTTTCTCCAAAATAAAAGTTAACACTGACGCAGTTATAGTCCAAGTAGCAACGATATTCACATGTATCTCTGTCAATCACACTGATGTTTTCGATGGTGTGGTTAATAAGACGTTCTCCAACGAAGAACAGAGTCGATGGAAAGGCTAATATACGGCATTGATCTTAAAATACAGATTATTGAAAGTTAAATAGCGACATGGGTCATCAATTCTAAAGGTCTCAGTTGTTGTTAAACTCGCCTTCCAAGCGCTTGGTACTTATACTGATAGATAGATAGATAGATAGATAGATAGATAGATACTTTATTAGGCACAGAATCCATAAAGCTAAGTCACCTATTTACACATATTCGTTAAGATACCAAGATCAAATTAAAAATATATATTTTTTTTCGAGCCCAAAAGATCTCTAGAAAAGGATTGTATGACCTCCAAAAGCCAGATAAGTCTTTTCTTTCCTTTCTTTTGACCTCTGTTGCCCCAGCTTACATCAAACAAAGTATATCTGTCTTTGTATTTCCTTGCAACTACTTTCTGCCGGACACCTGAAACAACTAGCTTTACAGTTGATAAAAATGATACCGAAAATTGCAAAGTGTACCTTGACGAGCCCAAACCCCAAAGATAATTTGTGCCCAGAGAACTCAATAACTTCCATTAATGTTCAATGATGAAAGAGGCAAGAAATTTCAAGCACGAACTCCCAACTTGTGCCCAATATTTCAAATCACATTTTCCTCACCTATCTTTAAAGTTACTATGATAACGCGCGAGTGCAAATCCTGCTTAGCTTCTAATGAGCCACCCTGATGGACATCTTTACGCAGGCATGGCCTTGTATACATAACACGACGTGTGCAGTTCACTTCATTTGGTAAGTTCCCGTCTAGCTTAGCCAAGCTCTCTTTCTCCGATTGAGGTACACTGTACATCTTTCGAAGCTCAACGAAAGTAGATATTTGCATAAAAAACAATGATTTTTAAGCTCTGTGAATAGACGAAAATAGCTTTGGAGTTGGCGTTATGTTATCCCTAAACGCAGGACGGTTTATGGCCGTAGCAAGAAATCTGAGCTCTCTTACCCTTCTTTAAAATAGTACGAAATATTTGAGTGTTGTTGAATCGGTTACTTGTCTTAAAAGCTTACAATTTTCAACACAAACAAATTCTCGTCGTAAATTCTAGCAAAAACTTATTCAAGCATGCTAAATGCATTTCGCAGGTGTTGTGACTGCGGGAAATTCGTTCGGTTTTCGCTTCCAAGTAGAAAATTTAGCACTTCCTTGTGAAAATTTTTGGTCTTGGAATATCTCTTGGTCTCACTTCATTTAACTCTTATGCTACCCACGTGCTCTGAAAACTTCCTGCTGCAGTACATCCATTTTATGAAATGCATGGGCCAAGCACGAACAAATTCTTAATTTTGGATTGTGATATTTATTTTGTTTTTGTTCTGTTTTGTTGTTCTCATTATTCATATCGAATAAACTTGGTTTAGATAAAACCTGTCCATGAAGATTTGATAAAAACCCTCGGAAACCGCTATTGAAGATTAAAATCTCCCCATCGCTTCATTGTGCATAAATTTTGATTGAATTATGAAAATGCACTAATAAAGAGTTGCTAAATAAAACTAATTTCAGTATGTTCATGGTTAGACATTCATATCATCTATCTATTAGCCACCTGTCGAGTGAGAAGTTTTGATGTTCTCGCTCATTCGCAGTCAGCATTCCTTTTGCATTATTGGAAACATAATTACTCTGCCTGCATTTCAACAACTTTCTCGCTGTTTTTATTAGCTTTGAAAAAACTTACTCATTACGCTTCCAAAAATTGCGTAATTCTGTATGTACATAACACAGGAAGGCTGCTATGACGAAGATAATATGCCTCGAATGCCGAGTTCTAAAAATTACAAGACACTCGTTTTGGTATATGTTTAACACCTGTCGGCAATATGTTTTCGAGGTGTATAAATTTTTACTACGAAAATTTTCTGTAATTAAAAACAAATTATGTCAACTAAATATGAAACCAGCGAATAACTAACTACCCCAAGAGAGACTCTTATTCTACAGGAGAATGTAAAAAAAAGGAAGGCAATTCTTCGACTTAAAAAAAAATATCCTCTCCAACTGGCTAGTTGATATATCAATTCTTATTTCCTTGAGTGCCGGGCTAACTTTAGGCTCTTCCTTCAGTTTGTGCAAGCATTAAAATAAAGGATTTGTGAAAATATATTCATTAATTTTAGATGACCTTGATAAAATTTTAGTGGACCTTTATGAGTGTCTGAAAATAATTCAGTAATTGCGGATGTTGTTCGGTTATAACTAAAAAACTTTGTAAGCACATTTCACAAATTGTGAAAAATAATCTAGAATAGTTTTGAATGAACAGAAGATAACAGCACACTAAAATGGACGATGAGTTTCACTAGCCATTTTGTTACTTAGGCCTCTTTATACGAGAATTTTAGTCCTCGAAAATATGCGTTTCCTTTTTTTTCCTTTGATATATCGCTTAGCTGAACAATTAAGAGCAGAATAATAAAGGTTTCTTTTCAAAAAATGCCAACTTAAAAACATACCATCTGGGCAGGACTGAAATTGTCCGAGAGAAAGAACCACAGAGATAGGGAACAAGAGGAGAAAAACTCCCATGTCCGCGAAAAACAAGCTGAAAAGAAATCCTTTGAATGTTTTGGAGCTGGTGAGCAAACCGAAGAGCTTAACAGCAGTTTGTTGACTGAGCTGTACCACCAATTAAGGTTACACTTCCTAGAAACGCGTTAGCCAATCACATGTGGTCGTGATATATGAAGGATGTTTCGTCACCCGTCACAGAGACGCTGTGAGATTAATTAATGTGTGCTGAAACAGTAAACTTGGCTACTATTCTCCTCAGGCAGTTATTTCCAACTTTCATTCTCTATCCGGACCAGCACTAAAGATCTTAAAACAAGTGCAGTGAGAAGAATATGCTACCTTTCTATAACGTCAAAAATGTTTAGATACTCTAGTCTTCTCAGATAGGAACTAATAAATGGAGGTCCCGTCTCCTGGAGTGTTAGGGGTAGGAGACATAATTTCCCATGCACGAGATTACTGTGTGATGGCTGTCCTCCCCTGGGATGGTTGCTGGGTGGGAATTGGCTCTGAAAATCCCCCATGGGGAGTGGCAATTAACACATGTATGTATGTATGTATGTATCCTTAGGGAATCGTCGTGTACCTGTTTTAGTAATTATAAGCAGCATCAAACGAGAAAAGAAATTTTCAGTTAAACTGTGAAAATTAAAGCGCATAAAAAAGCCTAGATATTCAAATTGATGTCTCTGTGGCATTCTGACCAAATTTCCTGAGAAATTTTAGAACAAAATTTTAGAGATCATAGCCTCAATGAGGCATATTCTTTTGTTAAGTGTCGCTCTCGCTGAGAGTTTTTTTCAGCCCGATTGCACCTGCAGTTTAAGTATTCTTTCTCCAAATTAGTGAGCTTTTGATATGCAAATTAAAGTCGAAGAGAAGGTTCTCCTCTGATTCCAAGTGAAGTTTCCATATTTTGTTTGTGAAATGACTAAGTACGTCTTTTAACTTGTAGCAAGAGAGAATTTCGTGAGCGCGCTCGACACTTTCGATCGCTGTCCACACGGGCGGTCTGGCCAGAAATCAGTTGTAGCTTGTGGCGACACCAAAAAAGGAGGATTGGAGAACAACCAAACTATGAATGTTCAATACTGCCCTAAACAATTTTCACGAGGAAAGAAAAAAAGGAAAAACTTTCTCTTGACGAGAAGTCGTACATTTCCCCACCGATATATGGAGAATGCACTGTCAAATGCCTCAACCCAACGATTGCTTATAACAATTTTTAAACCAGAATTTTCCGCATCTTTTCTTAAAAAAACTGGTTTAGACGACAATATCTACCACAATAAAATCAACTTGTCCAGAATAAAACTTTTGGATATGAAATGAATAGTTTTAAAAAGGCCTTTGAAACCTCTATAGATATTCCTTTCGCTTTATTGTGCATCAACAATTATTGAATTATAAAACTCTACGTGGAAGGTTGTTTTATGCAACTACATACGCGTGATGATGGTAAACATCGCATTTGAACTCATGGTCTACCTATCAGATGAGCATATTCTATGCCTCCACTTATCTGCGTTTAAAATCTGCCTAATCTTTTTTTTTTCTCATTCAGTTGGCCCACACCGTCGTAATGTCGCTAAATTTTGCTAGTGCTTGTCACCTTATCCGTCAGGTTGCCCAGCAACAGTAAATATGGGAGCCTTAAGTCTCTATGAAGACAATTTTCGAAAGAATAGGCTACTTTTTGAGATCCTATAATTTAGTGTACTTTTTGCCAAATGATGCATCCTTCAACTTGCAAGTTTGTACCGTTAAACATTGCTCAAGTTTTTCCATGCAAATCTTCTTCGTCTTAAGTCTTATTTCTCCCTAGTTTGCAACCGACAAACTTTTCATCAGCAAATCGTTGATGAATCTGAATCTTACGGAAGACATAAAACGAAACTTATAATGTCACCGCCGCAAACACTATTTTATTTTTATTAAAACAAACAAGTGCTATTCACGAAAATTGAAAATTCGAGGAGCCTACAGGCCTGATCGAGAGTTGTTGTTCAGAAAACCTCATAACTGAAGTTCATCTTTAATTGTTTTTCAGAAAAAAAAAAAATTTTGTCATTAAGTCCCAACTGCTTCATATTGATAATTAAAATAAAAATTTTCCATGAGTATTTTCAAAGTTGCGTTACATAACAAATTTTCCCATTCTTATTATTCATATCAGTTAATCTTGTTTAAGTTGAAGCGTCTACACATCGAATAAAACATGCATAGGGAGTCCTTTGATTAAGTTCGAGATCTTCTCATGGCTCCACTGGATATGGGCAGTGATCGAGTTATGAGAAAATTCCTGTGACTGTTTCCATAATGCTTGTATAGCATCTGCATCGTTTATTGGCGCTCAATATTACAGTTATTCCAGGTATAACGCAAGAGAGACCCAAGTGTATGCGCATGCGTTTCACAGCAGATCAATGATAGTTTGCATGATTCTGGAAAGAATGAAAAAGAAAAATCACAAGGATCTAGAATTACCGGAGAAAAATCTTTTCGAAGGGATGGCAGAGAGAATTAACTAATCCAGTACACAGAAATTATTCTGACAGCCTTTAGCTCGCTTGCATGCGATAGTTTTTGTTTTCAAGTGCTAGATTCAGCGCGATGAATATTCGGTCGCCATATTGGACGGGTAGAGATTTGGTACGAGTGACAAAGCGCGGGGAAGGGAGAAGGGGAGATAACCAGAAAAACCGCCTGCCCGAAACCCATGATTTCTCACAAACCGTCCCATGTCCACTGCGTGACATCCCCGACAAGTCACACATTCTTGAAGGAACAATCAAATGGGATGGAATGGAACCTTTTCTCAAAAACTGACTGGCGTGTCATGTAGCAAAAGCGGTAACAAAAGTTGAAATCAACAGAAATTTGGAAAACGAGGAATGTAGAATTTGCAAAGCCAGACTACTCTTCCTATACGGGAGACGGCAACTTACATTTGAACGGAAAATTTATTTTGATCCCATAAAGAAAGGAATACAAGGGCCCTGAGATTCACGATATAGCGAACAAACCTTTGTACGGTTATGCAGTAAATAACTTGGGAATTTGAATTCATTCAGATTATAACTACATTCTAAATATAACCGAATAACTAAATCATACTGAACTGACTAACTAACAAACTAACTTATTTTAAACTAACTAGATATTTCAACACGGCAAAAAAACTAGCGTTCACCCTACGGAAAACAAAAGTTGAATTCACGGAAAACATGACAATTTACTAACGTTTACCCGCGTTTTGCCTACGGAAAATTCGACGTTTTCTGTGCGTTTTCGCATCAGTGAATCCTAGCATTCGTTCCATTATTCGGTAGTTTTCCTTCGCGGTAAATGCATGCAGGTAAACAATTTATTTTCCGGCATTAACCGCTCGGTTAACGCAGTACCGCAAGCAGCGTGTTTTCCTTTTGTTCATTGACATTTTCCGAGTGAACAACAACGTATTCACCAGAGTTAACAGCGGAAAACACACTTTTTCCGGGAAGGTTGATATGTGTAAATACGGGAAAACGTAATGTTTTCCAAAGTTTGCAGTTCGTATAATGCATAGAAAATGCTATGTTTTCTTTTGTTCGCAACCGTTTTTCGCCCGGTGAATGAAATGTTTACAAGAATTATCCAACGTTTTTCCGCGATAGCGAAATCGACGAAATTCATGGAAACGCATTTTCCGGCGTTTTACCTTTCATTGTTGTTCAGTTAATCTATGGAAAATAACAATATGTATTCTGCCATTTGCTGCCGTTCTGCGCATTCGAACGCTATGTTCACTGGAATTAACCAACCAAAAGCATGCATTAATTTTCCGGTATTTTCTGCAAAGGTGAATTCGTGCAAGGGATGCATTTTCCCGCGTTTACCGTCGCTCGGTTAATCGCTGTTCGTCAAATTTCACT
This sequence comes from Stylophora pistillata, assembly GCF_964205215.1. Classification (NCBI taxonomy): domain Eukaryota; kingdom Metazoa; phylum Cnidaria; class Anthozoa; order Scleractinia; family Pocilloporidae; genus Stylophora; species Stylophora pistillata. Next base: position 23,411,883 of record NC_142520.1, read on the forward strand.
TCTTAGACACAACTCTACTGCAGGTTCTCAAAGAATTTTGTCCTATTTCCCTCTTCCAGACAGGATAAGCACTCTTTACTAATTCTCGTCAAGTTTATTAATGCACAATGATATTAGCGGTACAATTTATTCAGAGTTCAAAATAGAGCCTGATAACAATCGTGTTTCTTAGCCTTATTTAACTTTACACATTTCTCTGTCTAAAGCCAAGAAGAGGCAAAACTTAACCTTTACAGTACAACTGATATGATAAAATTTGAAGGATGTACTGTCTGAAAAGTCATGTGTGAATCAATATATACAAACTATGACCAGAAAAGTGTGTTAAGGACATTAGCCAGAAGGCTCATTCTTTGATTGATTATTGATTAGTTCACTAATTTCAGAATGATCTTAGATAGCCACATAGTTACAATGCTTATCTGTTTTTCTGTATTTCGATTGGTTTTGTAATCGGACCTTTCAGCGTCACCACGCGCATATAAAAGGCAATTTTAGCGTCCCTTTAATCAGTTCTTCGTAAGTTTTGAATAGCCTTGGTAAACTTTCGCCCTTTCGTTTTTCTCAACCTCTGGCACAAGCGGGACCGATATGTGAGTACCTTTGTAACTTTGTTTTTCCCTCTCCAGTCTTTTCAGTGTTGGGCGACAATATACAAACAAATATTGCAATGATCTGTATAGATTTAAGATTCAAAGTCCAAATTCGTGCCAATTTGCGAGTCAGTGAACGCCCATCATTTAGATAGAACAATGGGCTGTTTATCAGTCATCAAACTCTTTTAATTTGTTTCCAAATTTTTTTTCTGTTTCACTTGTATTGTTAATCTCGTTATAGACTTTAGAGCCCAGTATTTAACATGCGATTCTTTGATCATGTATTCCGCGGCTTTTCGTTAGATTGATAGAACTTCGTTGTATTGTTGTTTCAGTTTACGATCGATCGTTCGATAGATTGATTGACTGTCAGAATAATCGTTATTTTCGTAATTGATTGTGGTTCGTGGTCGACTGCTTTTCAAGAATAAAGATTCGTGCAAACATTCAACTTTGGGTTGTCATTTCGATCAGTAAAATAGTCCCAAACACCTCGTTAACCGCGTTTTGGAGCGACACGCCCTTGAACTTTAGAATTTAGATTTTGGTGGCCGTAAACGCTACAAAGTGATTTGTAGATACATGTTTCAATTTCTAAACTTCTATCATAAGCATTTTGCAGAAATGAGTGTCAAGGTTTGAGGAAAAAATAATATGTGAACTTCATGTGCCGAGGGAATCAAGGCAACATGCTGAGAATGTCACCTTACATTTAATCTTACATCTGCATTAAATCTATTTGAAACACTTCTGATGTCTAAAATTGAGACACTACTCCATCTGATGGAGAGCTAGAGAACTATAAAAGAGAGAATGAAAATTTTAGCTTCCTCTAAAATAGCAGATACATCCAGGATTTTGGGCTCTTTAAAATGAGCATGGCAAACTGTCCTCACAGATAAAAGCTCACTGGAATGCACAATTTAGTCAAATATGAAGTAGTGTGATAATGTTCAAATATGCATTCATATATATGTGAATTATTTGCCAAAAAACACCTGTATTCAATCCTGGACATAAGTGCCAAATAGTGATCAGGGAAGGGAAAATATTCTAGAGACTGAATTCACTTTCCATTGACAATAACTTAAATGTAGGCTGCTCAATAACTTTAATTGCTCAAAATATTACATTTTAGACATGTATAAGTTTACAGTCTTCAAACTCTCTTGTAATCGACCATGATTGTACAAAAGTCTCACTTTAAATTTGCCAACTGAGGTGGTTTCATGTGAGAAAATTGAAATCAGCAAATTGTCAAATTAAAAGCTTAAGTCAGACAGAATAAATGAATGGAGATGGCAGACCTACATTATCTGTATCATTGGGCAAAAATATAGCAAGTTTATAAAAGATGGTCCCTAGAAGAGAATTGAGTGACTGTATACTAAAGTTTAAATTGGATTAAAGTGGTGGCCCAGTGCAATTTTTCTGGGATCTCTCTACTATTTCTATGAATTGGTCTACCAACCCTTCTTTTCACTGACTGCCTCTTTTGCTGATTCGTCATGGAAGACTTGTACCGCTGGTCTAGTATATGGAAGAAGTTGGTAGCTTCTTCTGTCCTCCAGGTAAACAAGGGGAGCCTCTTCACCATTGATGTGGGATCTTCTTAATCACACTCATCCGAGGAGACAAGACTAGGATGCTGGGCCTCGAAAATTGGTTCCCTAGTCTCTTCTTGACTTGCCACTTTGAGTCTCTTATCCAGTTTCTAAAAGGAAAAAATGTGAAAGAGGTTTTATAATACTGAATGGTGAGCAGTTCCTACAATAAAGCATTTATAAAGCTCTTGAATGAATCTCAGTGTCACTGGTTTAAGTTGTTCTTGGCATAAAAAAGTTTTTTTATCACCAGATCTACAGTTTAATTTGAACCTTAACCAGTTTTTAAATCAAACTTGAATTCAAACCTTCTGAAATTTATTCAAACATACAAGCTGATAAGATAGTTGAGTGTTAAACAGCCAAACAACTTTTTTTACCCTTTCAATTCTCTGTCGCTTCTTCTGCTCCTTCTAATACTGCTCGTACCATTTTCTTCCTGTTGTCTACGTTTCTTTGACGATGCGAAGTTTTGAGAAAGAGCATCTGAAAGGAAAGGTAGGTATACCAAAATCAGTTATACCAAAAATATTTTCAGTTTGCAGGACTGTAGTGAGGAAGGGGCAAGATGGAGCACTTGTCCCATTTAATTTCAACCCAAAGTTAAAGAGAAATTGTGTTTACGTTTATTTGGCGAAACAATCCCCGATTCAACATACCCAGAATTCTTCTTTCAGTACAAGGAGAATCATTTTGAATCTGCTCTATTTCTTTGACCTCTTTCAAGATGGTGGCTAATACAGCTTCGTTTGGTGGTTCATCCTCTCTGTGAGAAATTAGAAGAACTGCATCCATTAATAATATGACAATGAAACTAAGAAAGATAAATTTCAAGTTAAAACAGGATAAAACAGAGTTCTTGTGCTCGAGTATAAAGCGCAAATTAAAAACCTCTGGAAAATTACTTGAGCTTTTCGTTTTGCAAAGCCGAAACGCGCCAAATTTACCTTGTTTCAAAAAAGACTTTAAAAAAAATCCAAAATTAGAAAACAAAGACTACTAGTGAGGGTTTAGTCTGATCGTCCGGGTGAGTGTAGTCCTGAGAAGGACTGTTATCGGTGGTAGGGACTGACGTTTCGACAACCTGTGCGGAAGTCATCATCAGAGTCAAGTTCGTGTGAAATGATCGGTTGGTTTTGCCGTGATGTTATTGGCTGTAAGACTCAAGTGACTTTAGTCGGTCGTGATTGTCCTGTTTCGATCTCTCGGTAAAGTTAGGTTGTTCTTTTTCGGTCGTTTATGATGTTTATGTCGTGAATGAGTCGTTTGTATGGAGTAGGTAGTTGTTGACATCTGTTTAGGGGAGTCTGTTCTAAGTTGGTAAACCAGCTTTCCAGAGTCAGTCGTTGAAAATAGTCAGTGCTGTAGGTTAGGCATTGCGCAGAGTCCCAGTCAATGTTGTGGTTGGTAAGTCGATGGTGTTCAGCAATGTGATTGCTGACATCACCTTTCCTCGTCGCCCGTCTGTGTTCAGTCAGTCTTGTCGTGAGGTTTCTGCCAGTCTCACCGATGTAGGAGGCTTGGCAGTCGGAACAATTGATCTTATAAATCGTTCCCTGTCTGTTCCTCGGTTCGTCTTTGTCTTTAACGTTGGTTAGTAACTGAAGTAGGGTGGTGATAGAATTGTGGGCGACGCGGATATTGAAGGGTAGTAAGATGCGCGAGATGTTTTCAGACATGCCTTTTATGTACGGTATGGTTGCTGTAGTCGTAGGGGTTGCGGTGTCGTTTGTTTCGGTAGTGGTAGTGGAGACTACTAGTCTCTGCGAAGTCCTATCGTTATCGCTATTGTTTTCATTGAACAAAGACTGAATGCATAATTAATGTATGGGGTTATATGGTACTCTTGCGGAAACAACTTCTAAAGGAAAAATTTTGTATAATTATAGCCTGGGCAATTCCTTCTGATTTTAATAAAGTTTTTTTTGTTATTGTTGTGTTGATATTAGTTGCGAATGTGACCGTTATAACAACATAAACATAAACATGGCTTCAGGAAAAAAATATATGTATGTTGAACTTGAAAGTGAACCGTCTCGAAGTATTTGTAGGATATAAGAGGGAACTCGAGTGTTTTGGTAATGTTTTTCTTAATGTGACGTGCAAGTCATGTTGGTCACGTAATGCGCTTCTTGAGCTCAAATACGCTTATATAAATCGCTCTAAAAATTCGAAGTTTAAGTAGCCCAAAAATTTTAAAGCAGTTTCTGAAAGAAAAACATTGTTTTTGAGAACGGTTATTGTCTCAGTTTATGCAGCCATGTAACAATGGCCGATTTTAGTCGCCAAAGTTTAGCTATCTCTGAATGGGTGAAATTTTACCTGAATTATTCGTAAAAAATAGTTTTTGGGAATCCTAGAAAAAACTCTTTAGAACCTTTGAAAAACATCTTTTGTTTTAGAATTGTTATGTGGTAATCGAATTGCTGGCGAAATAAGCTTTTTCGGCCCGTTATCTTGAGATGCACTATTTCACCGGGAACCGCTTGACCTCCAAAACAAACGTCATTTGTCATAATTTTGAGGCAACAGAGTATGCAAAAGGAAACCTTTCCCGAAAAATAGAGGTTCGTAGTTGACAATATAATAATAATAATAATAATAATAATAATAATAATAATGATAATAATATTAATAATAAGGATATATACATATTGAAAAAGGTGAGAAATTCTTGGCTATTAACTAAAAAAAAGTTTAAAAAAAGATAGGCTTAGTGCAGGCGTCTCACAAGGGCGAGTGAAGCGTGCAATTGTTTATTAAACTTGCCATGTTTGATTTAGAGTTAAAGTCAACGTTGGGAAAAGGGGTAGGGAAAGGTGAAAAATATTCATTGCCCCACTACCTCCCCTCTCTTTTTGACCGCCGCTCGCTCGCTCGCCCCCTTTTGTACAAATTTATTTCTTTGCCCAGCCTTCCGTTGCGGTGAAAATCAAAGGTGGCAGCTATAATTTTCACCCAGATAACACTGAGTACTCGCCAGCCAAAATTACGTCTGTTCTGCGAGCTAAATAAAAGGCAACACTGAGAGCATATTCCGTTGTTCTTACTTCACGCTTTCCGACTCCTGATTTCTGGTTCTAGATTTTGTTTCCTGCTTTGCACCGCTGACTTCATTACAGTGCGGCCGCAATAATTACGTCTAGTTTAACGAGGTGTATTAAGTAAAGGAACATAGCACACTAAAACTGCATATTTTTTTTTCTCTCGGAATGTCTTATTTGCACAGTAACTGGAGGGATCTTGACTTAAGTGAAGACTGTTGGGTCTTATCTTTAGGCACGAAATTTTGTTGACATGAGTCTACGGTATCATTATACAGTTATGTTACTCGGTCGTACAGTTTCTTTCGACCTCCTCTCCACTAAATAATGTTTCAGTCGTCATTTGATGTACGTAGCTTTTATAAGTGTGTCCTAACTCGTTTATCATTAGTTTCAAAATTCTGAGAGGAACAAACTGATGAAAGGTTGGATGGACCTGAACTAAATGCGTTATTACTCCCAGCTCAGCGTGACCTCCATTGGGGACTCGCAGCGAATATTTGTTGTTTTTGTTTTTAAAGCGGCACGCACCTGCTTGGCCAAAATTTGTGTTCAAATTCTACCCTTTGATATATATTTTTATAGCACCTTACCCTTCACAGTTTCTCTATAATTTATTTTACAATGTGCATATTATGATGTGCATTCTAATTGCCGAATGCTTCTTTCAAACTCCTTAAGAGACTTAATCAGGTGGCCAGTTGTCTTTAAAAGAGGTCAAGGGATCCTAAAAATTTTGGCGGTGTTTTTAGTTGAAGAAATGTCATAATTTGGGCATACCATGCAACCACTGATATTAAATTGCTTGATTTTCCGTGTGTAAACAATTTAGGAAAATTTGTCCTCTGATATAGTTTTTAGAATCCCCCTGCATATTTTAAACAAACATGGAATACTATCAGTATTAGGTTTGCATTTCCAGGCATGTAGCCTTTTTGGACTATTTGTTAGACCAATGCTTTATGTTATCATTTCAAAAGCACCTTGTTTGTGTTATTTTATTTATTTATTTTTGGATAAAGGCTGAGGCGACTGTTCACTGCATTATATGAATTAACCCACTCAGTTAAATGATTGACTACTAGTTCATTTTGACCTGCTCCATTGGTTTGTGAGGTTCAATTACAGTATTCATAATTTTTATTAGTTAGCATCTTGATGGAGTGTCCAAACAACAAAATCAAAATAATGATAACCGACAATCAGAACATTCAATTAAAATAGTCAGACCATTTTACAGTTGTGTACTTAGCTACCCAGCCTTTGATTTGAAGTGAGGCTGAAGGTGACCTTATTGTGATCGAGATCAGTATGTAGTTAGCATAAGTAAGACTTTATTTATTGAGGATAGCACGTGATAGTGCACAAACACTAATAAACTTGTGGTCCTCCTAATTACAATAAATATATAAATACAATAGAATCATTAATATATTGAAAAAAAAAAGAAAAAAAAAAAAAAAAAAAAGATTACAAATATAAATAGAAATTTAGCTAATTACAAATAATATTTAATTGATAAAATATATAATACAAGATAATATAAACAAGTAAGAATATATAAAACTACTATCAATAAAATTTACCGATTAAAATGAGCTAAGCATGATTTGTCATCATAATAATATTTAAATACGTTGTCTTTAAAGGCCTTAAGTGTATTAGACTTTTTTAATTCAGGCTTTAACTGATTCCATAATTTTATGGCAGAAACTAGAAAAGTTTTCCCTCCTTCTCTAGCCCTTTTAAACTTAGGTAATAAAAAGTTGTATTTACAATATCCAGTGTTGCGTGAATGTACTGAACTTAATAATCTTAAGCTATCATTAAGATAATTAGGTACACAATAATTAATCCTTTTAAATAGTATTGAACATTTAGCTATCTTAGTAGAGTTATAAAATGGTATCCACTTTAAACGATTGAATAGCATAACTGATGAACTACGTGGTTCAGCATCTAATAAAACCCTAGCAGCTCTCTTTTGTAGCCTAAGTATTCTTAAAAGAGATTCATTAGAGCAAAGTGACTGCCATGCAACATTGGCATAATCAAATAATGGCTTAATCAAACTATTATAAAATAGAAGTCTTTGGTTAAATGGTAAACAAAGTTTGATCTTATTCAAAATTCCAATTCTTTGTGAAATTTTTTTGCACAGTCTGTCAACATAAGTGTTCATTGATAAATCGTGGTCAATGTCTATACCAAGAAGTTTAGCTGAGGGTACTTGTTCCAATGATACACCATTCATAGTTTTAAGAGATAAATTATAACCATCTGGAAGTTTCTTCCCAAGGCGTTTGCCTGTGACCAGTAGTGTTTTAGTCTTTTTTTCATTGAGAGGAAGTTTATTGGTGTGCGTCCAGCATTCAATTTCCTTCAAAGAAGCAGCTAGTGAATCTTGTAGAGAATCAACCGCTGAGATATCTGCCGATAATGTCAGTGTGGTGTCATCAGCATAGAGATCCAGGTCAGCACCATTAACATGTAGAGGCAAATCATTGATATAAATGACAAAAAGTAAAGGGCCAAGGATACTACCCTGTGGAACACCATGCCTCACAAGAGCAGAGTCAGATGTCACATTATCAAGAGCAATAAATTGATGTCTATCAGTCAAGTATGAACTAAACCATTTACGTGCAACTGGAGTTAAACCATAGGCATTCAGCTTTTGCAAAAGAATTTCACGGTCAACCATATCAAAAGCTTTCCTGTAATCAACTAAAAGAAGACCGCTGACTTGATCATTGTCTAGATTAAATAACAAATTGTCTATGACTCGTATAAGAGCAGTGTCTGTTCCATGGTGTTTCCGAAAACCTGACTGTAAAGGGTACAATAGATTGTTTTCACATAAGTAATTATAGAGATTATAGCATGATAAGTAATTATAGAGATTATAGCATGATAACAAAGTTATTTGCACTTGAAAAGCAGCAAGATTTATATCATAACCAGGTCACCCTTAGCCTCACCACTGTTCAAAGAATATTATACGTTAAACTTAACCACAGTAAAGTGTGTGCTGTGATTAGTCAACTTAGTGCTGCCCATGGGTGAATGCTGCTGACATGAGCAAATGCAAAGACTAGTTTTCCCCACACACATGTTATTTTTGTGGTTACATGAGATTTGCTAATTGACTAAAAGGAGACTGCTGAAATGTGTCAATGTTATGTTATAAAACAAATGGTAAACATCATTTGGAGGTTTGGAGATTGGAGGTTTGCTTAGCACTCAAGGACCCAGAGTCTCTCTCAGCTATTGCCTCACGTGACTGTTATGCCTCTCTCATGCTTAGTAACCTCCTGTGTGCATCCATAACAAGAACCCAGAGTCTCTCTCAGCTATTGCCTCACGTGACTCTTATGCCTCTTTCATGCTTAGCAACCTCCTGTGTGCATCCATAACAAGAACCCAGAGTCTCTCTCAGCTATTGCCTCACGTGACTCTTATGCCTCTTTCATGCTTAGCAACCTCCTGTGTGCATCCATAACAAGAACCCAGAGTCTCTCTCAGCTATTGCCTCACGTGACTCTTATGCCTCTTTCATGCTTAGCAACCTCCTGTGTGCATCCATAACAAGGGTGTATGCTGGTGGTGGTGTTTACCATTTGTTAAATGGCAACCAACTATTGGCCGGGGGTCAATGAGACCTCAAAGTAAAAACAAGCCAGTTGCCTTGAGGACATGAAACTGGGAGTGGTTGAGTTGCAAATGTTTTTTGCTTTTTTAAGTCTGGTTAGTGGAGAACATGGAGGAAGTCTCTGGGACTTATAGAGGGGGGCTAAGCAAAATCAAAGTGGTACGGTGGATTGAAACTCAACACTCACTTGAAAACTGCTTCATTTTTATGCATCACTTTTTAAAATAATTTCTGGGAGGAGGTGTGTGTTTCCTTACCGCTTAAAATCATGAAATGGTTGCCAAGAATGAAAATATTGGTCACCTATAGACAAGTAGACAGCATCAAGTATTACTTGACAACTGAACTACACCACTAATAGCCTCAGTAGAGTGAGTGGTGTGGCTAGGATTTTGAAACTTGGAATTAAGAAGGTTCGAGTTGGAAATTGTAAGCATGAAGATAGCAATAAATTGTTTGTTCTCTGTTTTTGTAGGCTTGGAGAAGTGAAGGATTACCACTGACAACAAGTAGCAATGATGCAGCAAAAATGTTTGATGCTACCCTAACACAGGTTGGCTTTGGTTGAAAATTTATATGGATATCAGGGCTAAACTCTAATTCCCTCTCTATGATAGAGCCTCACCAAAAAGAAGCCCCTTCCCAAAATTAGCTCCTTCCAAAAATAAGCTCCTTAAAAGGTCCTTTGAAAAAGGCAAGCCCCAGGGCTTACTTTCAGAATACTACAGTTACTGTAATTCTCACAACCATCAATGAATAGCAGTGATGAGTTTGTAAATAGTCTATCAGGTGCTCTGTTGATGGGGGTTATTACAAGATGAATTGGTTTTATCAACTGAGTTGATCACCAAAGATAACTTAAATGATTGGGATCATACCATAACTTCCATGTAGCTTTTTCCTGAGAGATATGACAATTAACCTTGAAAATTAACCCAGTGAAAACTAGCTTGGATCCTTGTGAGAAAATTAGTATCTAGTGTTTATTTGCTTCTTTTTCTTTTTTTTTTTTCTTTTTTTGGTTTTAGTACACAGGATGGTATGATGACAGCAGTGTCAGTGGAATTGAGGGCTCTGTCTCAAAGATGTTAGCAGCAGATCCCAACTTTGGTGAGAACTTTTCTATTCAGCATTTTGAATAGCAATTATTGTGCAACTTTTTATTGGCATGGACTAATGACAATTCTGGAGAGAATAGTCTACTGTTTATTAAAGAGATAAGACTTAGTTGAAACGTGTGTTAAGGAGATTGATTGTAAAAAGGAAATGTGAATTATTATCAAAACCATTTAAAAAAAATATATTGAGTGGAGTTGTTGAATTTTAACTAATACCTAACATGCAAAGTACTCTTCCTTGGATCTCCCCCTTGCCATTTTAGGGAGTAAGTTTCTGCACTCCTTTTAGTTCCTTAATTAATTTAGTAAAATTGACTGCTTGGCTAAAGTCACTGTTTCTTTCCAAACATTTGAGCAGCTTAGATTATTTATTGCCATTATGATATTAGTGAATAGGTGATTTAAAAATGACTTCTGGTGACTTTTAGAGATCAGTAGAGCTTAGTTATAAAGGAAGATTTTTATTGTTTTGACTACAAACATGAGAGTGCTTTTATCTTTGATGATCCTAATCAGCTAACAGTATGCTTGAGGAATGTGGTATGTCACTATCATGCAGGTGAACCCAGAAATGCTGTAACATAATTATTAGAGAGAGTTTCTGTGGTTCAGTGGTAGAGAAGTATTCGAAAATCAGGTTTACTTTAGGCACAAACCAGACCTTCATTCTGAAAGAGTATTATGGTATCATTTTTCTGGAGAGCCCAATTTGATTGACATAACCTGTTTTTGTTTCAGTAATGGGTCATGTGATCTCGTGTGGGTTAGACCTGATCTCATCTGGAAAAGGAATCTACACAGATCAAGAGCTGAAGAGCAGCATGCTGTCCCTCGAAGGGTTAACTGCCAGGAGTAACATCACAAACAGAGAGACTGCATGTCAAGGCAGTCAAAGAATGGGCAGAAGGGTGAGTGTTACCAAGATGTCATGTTAATCACTGAGACAAAATTTTGACTTTTATCAAGTATTTCTCTGTTCCTTTAAGACGTGTTTATCAAAATGGGTGACATTCTTAGTGACTGTGAAATGAAATCATATACGTGAACTGCGGATGAAGAACTGAGCACCATTCAAGCAGTAATAATAAATAAAGCCTTAGAAACAATTTTTAGGCCTGTAGGGGCTTTGAACCCATGATCTCTGAGATACTGGTTACTGCAGTGCTTTTAAACGCAGATTGTTCCCTTTCCTTATCTATGGTGCAATAGTTTATCTCATAACTTTATGGTTGCTACCAAGAAAACAGGCAAGGACATCTTTCACACCGAGAATTCGCTGCTCATTTTTATGCTTGAAAAGTAAGGGTGGTCTTTATCATCGCCGCCTTTGTCACTTCTCGACGACTGAAAATATCTTTGAAGGAAAAAATCTCATTTTTTTTTTACGTACCCACCATTACACCTACCCCTGTAAATATAAAATTGTCGTGTACAAGACAATTTGTGAAATTTCTGCGGCAATGAGTGGCAAGTGGCAAATTTCTCAAATAATCCCTCCCCCCTCCCCCCTCATCATCGGCGCTACGCCATGAGAGTGTGAGCGACAAGGAATACAATTTGGTTGGACAAAGAGGCCGTACTCACCATATCTCTTAGTTTCACTCTCCTTGCTTTATCTTTTCTGCTGCAGTTTCTTGAACAACCCCTAGTAGGTAAGATGGTATGATGGGAGTTAAGGGAGGGCGATTATAATTCTTGCCAAGGCTTTCATGTGTACGTCTTTTCCCGGCTACATAGAGGTGCCCCCTGTGGACCGCAATATAAGCAGTTAATGACAATATACTTCTATTCTCATTTCTTTCAGAAATACTGCCCAAGCATGTCTAACGTGGGAAGATATATTAATGGAGAACCCAACTGACATGTTTGCTTTGAAAATGGCTCACGACTCCTACTTCTATCTTGGATACCAACGTCAGTTGAGAGATTCCATCGCAAGGGTGATGCCGAAGTGGAAGGAAGACATGCCACTCTATGGGTAGATGGCACAGCACTAACTGTTCTAAGTTCTTTCAGTATTCAATCAGTATTAAGTCAGTCTTGTGTGGTGGATCCTGCCTTTCTCTCCCGGCGAAGTAAGAGGCTAGGCAATCAGGGAACTTGATCTCATAAACAGTCCTGTTTGTGTCTAAGTAAAAAAGTTGGTAAGTTAAACCTCAATTAAATACTGTTTTTGATAACCGTAATGACTCGATTTAGAGCCCATGGCGCTTATTTACTTACTGTACTTCAAAGGGGGGGGGGGGTGCTTATTAGAAACAGGGCGCTTATCCAAACAAAAACAAAAGAAGGAATGAAAAAAAAAAAAAAAGGAAAAGAAAACAGTGAATGAGTTGAGTGTTAATCTGACAGTTGTAAATTTTTGAGGAAACACGAAATTACCTTTCTATCAACGGCAGATATCTTCACGGAATGTACGCGTTTGGCCTGATAGAAACGGGATTTTACAGAGAGGCGGAGAAGCATGCACTAAAGGTTAGCTTTAAGACTTTGTTGATAGCGATTTTGTGATAATTAACTTCTTAAACAATTTAGAAAGAGCTTGGCGTTACCTTCATTCTGAATCGTGGCTGAGTAGCAGGCTTGCAGTCCATAATTCCTTGTTGAACTTTACATAATACTTCAATGATTTGGTTGTGTTCATTGCCTGAAGAGGCAGACCTCACCATTTTGCACTCAAAACGTAGCGATTATCACATCGGAAGTGGTTACATCCTAAAACGAACAGTAGTATTCCGATGGTAGTGTTTTATTTGTTTGTTTTTAATTTTTTTTTTTCTCGCGGTAATTTTATCTTGCGAAGGGTCTTGAATTGAATCCAAGAGATTGCTGGAGCACTCATGCAGAGGCCCATGTTATAGAAATGGATGGACGTCAGGATGAAGGAATTAAATTCCTCAGCACGACCTCGAATGACTGGACTGTAAGGCCCACATACAGTGAATTTTACTTAACGCTAGCATTGCTGTCTTGCGCGTAATATATAAATTTTTCTAATTGTACTTAACGTTAGCACCGCTTTCTTACGCATAATATATAAATTTTCTGCTGTTGCTGCCGTCTAGATCTGGAGATTGAAAGTAATTGGAACGGCTGTACTACGTTACATTTAGAAGCCTTGGGCTCGCATACCAAGATAACAGTCAAGTTTTTATTTTTTTAGCTTGCGTTGGCTCGTTATATCAAGAGTAAAGTTACATGATTTTTTTCTTCAGGGGATTTACAGCAGAATGCGCCTAACCGCTGGGTTTTCACAATGTCACGCGTTTTAATAGCCAGTGTAAAGTTATCACAGTAGATACACACACGCACACGCATGCACGCATACACATCCATACAATAATTCCGCGAGACACGTCCTTCAGTTTGAACCTAATTAAGATTTTTGGCAATTGTCAGAAAACCCTGACTTCAGATAACGTTACTACAAAATACTATCAGGAGTTCGTCTCTTTTTTTCGCGTGGTATGCACTACGCCGTCAGTGTTCCAGCACGTGCTGTGAAATATATCGAGCCGTTTCAACAAACTTAGTTCTCTCTGCCCTCCGATTCAAGCTTCCCCAGCAACAACAACAAAACGACCACATTATTCCGTATGAAATTGCACAGACCCGAAACCGGGATGATTAGTGAGAAAACAGTTGAGAGAGGAAGGGTTGGGGTTTATGGCCAACGTTCAGTTCTTCGTTTGTAAAAGTTAAAGATGTTCTTATTTCTTCCTTTCTTTCTTTCATCCTTCAATCACCCTGTGTAGATGGGAGCTATGCTAGCCTGTCATAATTACTGGCACTGGGCGCTATACCACATCGAGAAGGTTGTTATCTCTTTCTTTAAAGTTGTTGTTATGGTTTTTCTGTTTGTTTGTTTGTTTGTTTCCTGCTTTGGTTTTCGCATTTGTGGTTATTTTTTTTTTAGCCATGTTTGCTATTAAACGCCAGCCTTTCTTTATTAGGGAGAACATCAAGCCGCAGTGGACATTTATGACGAGGAGGTGTAGTGTAAACATGATCGATAACCTGTGATTTATTTTTGTTATGAGTAATTCTCATCAGGTCACATCTGATAGGTACATACACGACGTACATGTCAAATTAAAGTTATTTTATGCCAGTTTGTTTTTTAATTCGCTCAATACTTGGAGATTCAAATTATTATAATATCTTCTTTCTCTCTAGAAGTGCGATATACTTCATGTGTGTTTGTACAGTATCGTACACCTAGAGGGCAAATACATATTACAGTGACCTCGTTATGGCACTATTTGAATTGATTATAACTGTGTAGCTTTTCTCTCCTGGTCAAAGGTTGGGAAGCGTTGCCTTTCTGGTGCCATGCTTGACTTAGTGGACGCTTCCTCACTGCTCTACAGACTTCAGATGGAAGGTAATGAGATAACACATACCTGCAGATGTGTTGTGAATATCATTATTTGTTTTTTTGTCGATCGATCGTTTGATCTATCGAACGATTCATAAATCAATCCTTGGTACAATCAGTTTTACTAATCATTTGGCAGTCAGTCTACTAATTATTTTAACCATTCAATCAATAATTTATTATATAAATAAATCAAGGTACTATTCAAATGATCTAAGAATCAATCGAGATAAAGCCTTAATATTAAAGCATTATTAATCATTGTAATGCAATTATTGTATACTGAAATTATTGGCATGGGTGAATTAAACGCACAAATTGATCTATTTTGTTTTACGATGTTTTTTGTCATTGTTTGTTTTTTTCCTTTAGGTGTTGATGTTAATGATCGGTGGAGAGAGCTGTTTCATTTGTGGGAGTCACACACAGATGATCACATTCTGGTACGTGTCATCGTTACGCGGCGGTGTAGCATACAATTAATTATCATCTTCATAATTAGCAAGGTGAGGACAGTCGCAGGTGCTTACTGCGATGTCAACAAACCTTGCAAAATGCCAATTACAGTCTCTTGAGAAAGCTTCGATGTTACATTTCTTAATGGTTAAAGTGCATATGACACTAAATTTTTTTCTCATGTTTCTTGTTGTTGGATATCTATAGAAAACGTTTCGAAACCTCAAAAGAGCTGGAAACATCTAAAAATAGTTTTTTTTGCTTTCAAAATACGCGCAATTTGCCTTCAAATTTGTCCCGGTCATTGCGCGGCCAAAATTGCACGTGACGTCACATTGTGTACCCAGATTCTTCGAAGTCAGTGGAACTTTCAGAAGAGTCGGACACAAAAGAATTACTAGAATCACTGGACATCTGTGCCTTTCAATGCACTATCTATCTACTACGAAGTACTGCAGAATCCTCTTAGCGACAACAGACCTTCGTGGCAAAGGTATACAATGTGACGTCACGAATAACTTCGACGGCGATAAACTAGGTCCCAGTCTCCGGGACAAATTTGAAGGCAAATTTTTCGTATTTTGAACGCAAAAAACATGCTTTGTACATTTTTTCAGCACTTTTAAAGCTTCGAAACGTTTCCTATAGATATCCAGCTACAAGAAACAAGAGAAAATGATTTCGTGTCATATGCACTTTGAAGGGAACCTCCACTCTTCTAACAAATAGCGCTCAAACTATTCGAAATGTATTTCTCAATACATCTGGATTGAAAAAAATTGTCTCACCAAGCATTCTGTCTTTTTTTTTCTCTTTGTGCTTTACATGTATACTACGTGGGAAATGTCTATGACATAGTGTCACTTAGTCCTAAAGGGATGTTAGCCATCTCCTGGAACTCCTTGTATATGTTTGAGTTCCCGGCTTCTGTAATTTGTTAGTAACCGTTGATTTCAATTTTCAAGAGTTTCAAAAGTAATCGGGGATTGCTTAGATTTTGCCTCACTCTGTTAGGTGATTGGTCTAGAAAACCCATAACACCTTTTAAAAACCAATCAGATGCAAACCTTGAACCAATGGCAAACTGGGTACCCCCGCGTTTTCCCGCGCTTCGGGCAGTTCTAATTTTGAGTCCTCATTGGTTTTTAGTGATAGTTTAATTTCTTTCGTTATAATTGGATGGTGTGATTACTTTGATTTTTGTTCACAATACCCAATCGAGAATCGCCCTCTTTTCCTGGGTGGTCTTGCACGATGAAAAATACAAGCCATTGCTTTCACCCAGACCTCTCCTCACCTAAAGCCCAGGTCACTCACACATCATTCATTAGCTATTGTTTAATTAATTTTTTTTACATATTTTATTTAATTATTCATTTTTTCAACTCAGGTTTTCAATGATGTTCATATGTTGATGTGTACACTGGGAGCTAAGAAGGAAGATGCAACACTAAATCTATTGATGTCACTTAGAGATTATGTTAGGTAATATGGAAAAAAGTCTAGGAGAACGCTCTGATCAACAACTTGTCATTCAGTGAAAGAGTGTTTAGTTATCTCTCAAGCGTTGATGGATTTGTGGCATTCTGATTAACTTTCTACACTTCCTTCGATGTAAAATACCCGTAGATCTAAGTTATAGTTATTTATAACTGACTATATCACCAAGTACTTTCCCAGGAACTGAACAGGAGACTATGACAAGCGAGCAACAATTTTATTATCACTTTCTGCAAACGAGATTTGGTTGTTCCAGCTCGTGATCGTAAAATTATTTGCAGTGACAGGTTCTCAGTGAGAGGGTTCTTAAAAAAAGAAATCAACTGAGAACGGCGATGTATTCAAACCGCAGAAAGATTCTTGAACTATTGTAAAAGAAGCACGTTTCGTTCATCTTAGTTTAACGTTTGTTCACGTATTTAAGTGGGTGATTTCCGTTTCTAGTAATATAATTATCTTGAAGCTCTTTGTTTTTATACGAGACCTTTTCAAGGCAGTGAGGGAACTTGAAAACGGAGGAATCAGGCGCTAAGTTATTTGTCATCTCAATTATTTTTTTTATTAATGGATCATGTTCTACTGAGACATTAGCTCAATCATTATAATGACTTAGCCTTATAATGTCTTTTTTTTGTTTTTTGTTTTCTATTTTTTCTTTTGTTTTTCAGGGATGGCTCAGGAACAAATTGCGAAGTATCTAGAGAGGTTGGTTTGACCCTTTGTGAAGCATTTGAACAGGCTGACAAGGTAAATTCACCTCTTTTACGGTCTCCCAACTTGACTTCACTAAACACTTATTTGGATTTATCAACAAAGTTGAAATGGTAAATTGGCCACCGTAACGATTACAAAAGCTGACGTTTCGAGCGTTAGCCCTTCGTCGGAGCGAATAGAGGAATTGTGGGTTTTGTGTGCTTTTAAAGCAGAAAATGGAGCTCCGTTATTGGTGGGAACATGGCAACGAGAAAAATTAGAATAAATTAGTGGAATGAAAAGCGTTCGTTGATACCTGTGGGATTTAGATTGCCGGTTTGAAAGATGAGCTTTTGTTCAAGATCTTTACGGCTTTCCGTGCTACCTAAGTGTAAGGAAAGACCGCAGATTGCCATATGTTGCCTAGAATGATTAGGTAAATTAAAATGTCTAGCGACTGGTTTCGATGTGTCATTGTCATTCCTTTCCACGTCTCGAAGGTGTTCTCGGAATCGGTCACCTAGTCTTCTGCCTGTTTCGCCGATGTATATCTTTTTGCTATAAGTGAGAGTTATGCAATAGATTACATTGGTGGAGGTGCACGTGAAGTGATCGGTGATCTTAATGGATCGCTTAGGTCCCGATATTTTATCAGTGTTGTGAATAAAAGGACACGTTTGCGAAACAGGCTCATCTTTCAAACCGGCAGGGGATCAACGGACGCTTTTCATTCCACTAATTTATTCGTGTTTTTCTCGTTGCCATGTTCCCACCAATAACGTAGCTCCAGTTTCTGCCTTTAAAAGCACACACAACCCACAATTCCTCTATTCGCTCCGACGAAGGGCTAACGCACGAAACGGCAGCTTTTGTAATCGTTACGGTGGCCAATTTACCATTTCAACTTTGTTAATATATCCAAATTATTTCGTTACTCCCACCGACGCAGCCCCAAACAGTTTCTTTCAAAACTATCAGTCTTTATTCACTAAACACATGACGGACTTATGACTGGAACAATGAAATGCTTGTGGTTTAATTTTGTGTCTTCTTTTTTGAAAGGGAAACTTCGACAGAGCTGTAGACATTTTAAAACCCCTCCGTTATGACGTTGTCAACATTGGTGGCAGTAACGCACAGGTTCGTGTATTTCATTGCAATTCATTGTCATTAATTGGTGCAACTTGTGGCGACCTCTCTTTGGTATTTCCTTTGACACAGCGGGACATCTTCAACTTATTCCTGATTCACGCTGCTCTGCATTCTTCACGAAAAGAGCATCATCACTTGGCTAGGTAAAGTGCAGTTTCATTCGTTTGAACCTATATTCTTTTCATATCTGCATTAGATATCTGTTGATCCTAGCAAAAGTTTAAGTTTAAGTTTGAGTTTAATTTATTCGTCACAGGAATGGCAGGAGAGGGGAACAGAACTTTCGTTCTAATTGACACCTAACCCCCATTTTACCCACCCATCCCACCCCGGGGAGGACATCCATCACACAGTAATCTCGTGTGTGGGAAATTAACGTCTCCTACCCCAACCCTACAGGAGACGGGACCTCCATTTATCGTCCCTATCCGAGAAGACTAGAAAGTCTAACCATTTGCAGATATTATTACAAAGGCAGCACGTTCTTCTCAGTTAATTAAAGACCCTAAGTGTTGGTCCGGCCAGATTTGAACTCACGACTTCCCGCACAACAATCCGGCGCTCTACCAATTGAGCTAACTGGGAGGCGGTTTGAACTAACCATTGGCTTGACCCCATTGGGGCCAGGTAAAGTGAGGTCGACACATAGGCGTGATATGCAAAAGATATCACGTTTAAATAAAATTCAGATCTAATGCATAAAATATAACCTATAACCGAATTGAAATGACTACTGCTAAGCAATACCTGGGCTGAGTCTTCAAAGGAAAGTTAGGTGGTTTTTTTTAACATAAACGTCAAGCTTTCCGTCATTGATGAGATCCTTGGGCTAAAAACAGCCCTTTGCAAAAGATCCACAGCGAATAATAAGAGTGGCCATGCAGATGAACACCACCCAGCTCCCAGTTTAAAATCGTTGGCTCAAGCTGAGAATCGGATTTTTACATATCTATAATCAAGTAAGAAAGACGGAGGGATAAATTGCACGGGGGAAGAGTGGGGAACCATTTGTCACGGTTCCTGACCTCGCAAATGCATTTTCTAAAGTGTACCTTTTCATCTAAAACAATTCAAAGAAAAATTTTTTTCGCGTACGCTAGCGTTTTCATTTTGCTCTAATACAGCTCTCATTACTGGGTCCACCTTTTTAACTTGTGTACTCACAAACAGCGTTTTATTGTTATTGTTCCCTTGTGTTGATGCATCCATGGTCACGAACCATCCGAAAATTCCAAAAATACGACTTTTCTAAATAAAAGCCAGCAAAATTAACCTGTAACGAAAAGTGTGTCTTTTTTCAGGAGCTTATTGACAGAGAGAAAGGCAATGGAAGAAAACGCTCCAATGACAGACCGACTCATGGGGCAGGCCCTTGCTTTACATGTGTAGTAAGGTCAGGAGAAGACCCTTTGAAATTCATAGTCGGATGTACAACACCAACACGGTCCGCGTCAAAATAATGGCTCCATGATGTACTTTTAAGAAATTTAATTAACCATAGCAATTCACCAGCTGGCCTGTAATCCAATTGAATAAAACAGTAAGGAAAAGGTTTTTTATTATCATTACTGATGCATGGTGAACTTTCTAGAATGTAAGCGAGTTAAAAATCAAATGAATGCAGACAATGTATCCCACAAAAGCGAGAGAAAAGGAAGCTGGGCAGTGGATATTCAAGGTGGCTTTTTTAAATCACCGTTTACTTGTCGAACTGGAATTTGGAATGTTTTTATGTTTGTTTGTTTGTTTTTTGTTTTTTGTTTTTGTTTTTAACAAAATAAGTTGTCAGGTTATTCTTATGTAATTACACAAAGATAGTCCCAAAAGCGGAGGTTTGCTGCCTAATGGACACAAACTCGGCTACTTTCGCCTCCATACTAGCGCGATATCCTTCTCTATGGTAGGCGGCGAACATTGCTGGTGTAAAGAACTGATGATTGGTAGAGTGCTGTGGGAAAACCCCACACAACGCGTCAGACAAGCTGCGACATGTATTCCCATGGCAACATTCACAGCAACAGAACGTCAAGCGATTAGCCTCCTCCGATGACAGCTCGGGACCAGCCCCCTAAAGACCAGCCTCCAGGTCTTCATCCATGTCACCTAATGCTTCTTCCCAGGTGACATAAGGTGTAGTTTTCACTGCTTTGTCAGGGTGCCTGGGGACTATGTACAGAATTTCTCCTTCTCCAACTTTAGTCTTACCGTCACTGTTAACGTTCTTGTCATAATAATGTACTTTGAATCTGGGAAAAAAAAAAAAAGGAAAAACAAAAAAAAAAGAAAACTAAGACACTACATCAGCTGTCGGTGCGGTGCATTTCCAGACCTATAATTTGCCTAACCGTCCTCTAGCCGTCCTTATTCCAGGCAGCGAGTGCCCTGTCTTTTTGATAAAAAGGATTAGGCTAGATTGGGCAAGAAAGAGAACAGATAAATTTTACCGTTGCAATATTATTAAATCATACAAAAAGTTTTGTTTGTTTTATTTATTATTTTTTTTTACGTTCACACCCTGATAGCTCCTCAGTCATATGCAATTCAGTGGTATACGCTTAGTATATATTCACTATACAGAACATTAGGGAGATGACATTGACAACAGATTTCTGCACTTGAGGAAGTCTTTCTCATCTGTAAAACACATTCTATCTTTATCATAAGTTCCATAACGATTTCATCATTTATTTGGTTTCTTGGAAAATGGATCTGTTGCTAATCGCCCCATAGATACTCGTTAAAAACTTGTGAAGGTTAATTAAAATACATCTGGCCAATTCTATTCGCTCCGAGGATTGTTTTCTCATCGCCAGCCTCGCCGCCAAATTAAATTATCCATAACATTTCAAGTTGAGTGTCATGCGCTTGTGGCGGTTGCAAGGATTCAGCAAATACAAACATGAATTGTGAAACCATTGCACTGTATGTTATAGGAAGAATTTGGTATAACGTATGGTGGGCAAACTGAATAAGTTTTCGCAGGAGCGAAAAAAAACAGCAGCGATAGCTTATCTTGCTTTATATAGCGCACTTGTAATTGCTCGGCTGTGACCCGGGGCTCCTCTCCGCGAAGTTACCCCGAATATCCTCGCTTATATCTCGTCCATCCACAGCTGAAAATGAACATCCTAGCTTTTCCCTGGCCAAATTCAGAGCAATCAACAAGGATTTTCCATAGTCTTTGTCTACAATAGAGCGTCCTCCATGCACTACCATGATCTTTCCCAGTCTCAGTTTCAATAGGGGAAGAATACCAAGATTTTCAACGTGGCCGCCGTCAGTCAAGGATAAAACAGGTGGGGGTTTGGGTCCTATGTTGGTGGTATTCATCATTAAACGATAGTAGTGTATGGAAGAGACGTTGATCGTGAACCATCTGTCAAATGGATTAAAATATAAATAACTAAAGTGGTGAAGAAAGTAAGTAATTACTATCTAGGATATCATGAAGTGAACCTTTTTTACAGAATCACTGGAAAGATATAAGAGATTCCGATATTTCGACTGGAGTCGAGAATTTCGAACGTAGAGAATATGTCTTTGAGTAATGCTTCGCCCTCGAACGTCCGTAGCAGATATTGGGTTATCATCAGTTCAAAGTGTCTAGTTCCCAAACCTCTTGTCCGTGAAGTGTTTTCAAACTTTTAAGATGTATAGAACACTTTCTTAATTGCAGCCGGATTAATATTCTTTTGCAGTAAATGGTTTGAACCCGGGGGTAACATGTGAGGGTGTAGTCTGATCGTCCGGGTGAGTGTAGTCCTGAGAAGGACTGTTGTCGGTGGTAGTGACTGACGTTTCGTCAACCTGTCCGGAAGTCATCATCAGAGTCAAGTGAATGATTGTTGTCAGGAGAATGTTCTTATTCCAGTTCGTGTGAAATGATCGGTTGGTTTTGCCGTGATGTTATTGGCTGTAAGACTCAAGTGACGTAAGTCCACTACCACTGCCGAAACAAACGACACCGCAACCCCTACGACTACAGCAACCATACCATACATAAAAGGCATGTCTGAAAACATCTCGCGCATCTTACTACCCTTCAATATCCGCGTCGCCCACAAACCCATCACCACACTACGTCAGTTACTAACCAACGTTAAAGACAAAGACGAACCGAGGAACAGACAGGGAACGATTTATAAGATCAATTGTTCCGACTGCCAAGCCTCCTACATCGGTGAGACCGGCAGAAACCTCACAACAAGACTGACTGAACACAGACGGGCGACGAGGAAAGGTGATGTCAGCAATCACATTGCTCAACACCATCGACTTACCAACCGCAACATTGACTGGGACTCTGCGCAATGCCTAACCTACAGCACTGACTATTTTCAACGACTGACTCTGGAAAGCTGGTTTACTAACTTAGAACAGACTCCCCTAAACAGAGGTCAACAACTACCCGCTCCATACAAACGACTCATTCACGACATAAACATCACAAACGACCAAAAAAGAACGACCTAGCTTTACCGACAGATCGAAACAGACCAATCACGACCGACTTACGTCACTTGAGTCTTACAGCCAATAACATCACG
This sequence comes from Stylophora pistillata, assembly GCF_964205215.1. Classification (NCBI taxonomy): domain Eukaryota; kingdom Metazoa; phylum Cnidaria; class Anthozoa; order Scleractinia; family Pocilloporidae; genus Stylophora; species Stylophora pistillata. The sequence goes on from NC_142520.1 coordinate 23,434,623, forward strand.
GCAAAACCAACCGATCATTTCACACGAACTGGAATAAGAACATTCTACTGACAACAATCATTCACTTGACTCTGATGATGACTTCCGCACAGGTTGTCGAAACGTCAGTCACTACCACCGACAACAGTCCTTCTCAGGACTACACTCACCCGGACGATCAGACTACACCTTCACATAATATTCTTTTGTTTACATTTCAATTAGCCCTTCATGCCTCGCTTGAGATAATGTATTCTTTTGAATTTTGTACTGGAGAACGAGGCCAGAAGTGGTGATTTAAATTTAGACAAAAGGATATTAATCCGGCAGCCATTTATAAAAGGGGTCTATAATAAACTATTATTGAATTCAGCAAGCCTTTTCCTGGCAAGTCGTTCAAGTCTTCCGACATTTTTTCCTCCAGTTGGTACCAGCGCCAGTAAGGAAAATATCAGACAAATACCAAAATGAATCAACATTCCAGCAACCAAGACGGTTTCTTGGTCAATCTTCGCGAACAGGGTAAGAATGAGAGCCAAAGGAACCAAACGTATCAACTCTATTAGAACAGGAAGATTCTAGAATGAAATATGTGATAGTAAAGGTTAAAATAACTGAGATAGTACGAGTGAGCGACCTAATTGGTCTATAATCTGTCGTCTAATGCACCGGTGAACGCGTAGAAATTTGAAAAAATTAATAAAAAATTATAGGGAAAAAAAATCGAAATTTAGTAACCCACGCGGGATGTTGGAGGAACATTTGAAAAAAATTTTAACCACTTGCCTCTAGCTCGTGATTCACAAATTTTCCTCGTGTACTCCCAAAATCTCCTGTTGGTTATTACGCCGGTAAGCCTATGCAAAGTGAGGTCTACTGGTTGAACAATGTATGTGAAGCGAACGAAGAAACAAATCGCAGGTTGAATTTGGAATTAACAATGTTATTTTCTGTTTTTTTTTTTCCTAGAGTGCTGTCGCTAATGTTATAACGAATTTTCCTAACCTTTTAACTCCCATGAGTGACCAAAAAAGAATTTCTCCTTACCGTATCAATAGATTATCAAGCAGACGAGTAAAGGGAATAAAGGAAAATATCAATTAGGGAATTATTAGTTGATCCAATACCGATTTCTCCAAACTAACATCATAAGAACTGTAAGCAGACAGTAAGGAGAATTACTAATGAAATCTTGGTAATGCAAGGGTTAAGGCGAGGGGCAGCAACAACGAAAGGGGTTATCAGCTATTTTGGCTTCTATTAGTTAACAAATAGATTCCATGTTGTACGTCTGTTCCGTCATAACATCACAGATGATTTTAAAGTATGGGAAGAGAAAAACAGAGGCAAACAAAGTGCAGCAACCAATCAAAATGCGCGCATAATTGAGCTTATCATATAATTTTCACTACATCAATCATGCAAGAAATCTGTCACTTCTAATGAGATGTTCGCACGATGGATGTGTGGGATTCTCCACTACAATCCGATTCTGTTCCCTTAACCAGTTATGCATCATGATCACCTTTACGCAGAAGTGTTGTTTGTTTTCATGCCTCTGATCAGCCACAATAGACGCCCCGGCGGAGAGTCCCAAGATGACCTTTAAGTCCCGGGAGGGTGCCTCGTCACTTTGCTGCACTCCCATATCATAGCTGACTGCGGCATTCGACGTTGCCGCGGCATCGGAAAGGTATATGTCTTCGGGCAATAGCTTACCGTGAAGCTCTTGCTCGTCAGGAGATCGATCAATTCGTTCGATACCATGTGGGGACATGATAAGGACTTCGTAATGGAGTTCTCTGGGGGAAGGGGTGCGTCGCCATCTGTTGACAGTGGTGCAAGCGATGTAGATAGGTGTCAGGTCATCCACATCATCTAACGTCAAGGCTTGTCTGGAAGTTAGGTGTTGGACTCTAGAAATACTGAAACCTGGAAAAAAAAAGGATGAGGTTACGCCAAGAGATTCCGCTGCAGCCGTATCTACCAACGGTCTGTGGATAGTAGAACCCCTTTTGGATTATCCATCTTAGTAAAAACTGATAGAGATAAAAATAATTTTAAGTAATGGAAAGAAAAACATGGAGGTTATTCAGGCAACTGCGTTGCACTAAGTTTGCAAAATCACCCATCTACTCTACAAGCAGCCTTTTTTTTCCAAGCCTTTTTTTCCAAGGGTGACTTCGCCCTTGCCAACCCCCCTTTCTACTGAGCAGCGTCACTTCGTGCATTTAACCGTGGCCTGTGTAAGGTTATATAACATTGAACCTTCCGTAAGCATAGGTGGTCGCAAAGGGGGTTAGATGGTAGTCATTCATGAATTTTGTCCAGCAGATGTTTCTACTTTTGATTGTAATTTTTCTTTTTTCATTTTTTGGCCATTCAATAGTTACTTGACTGTCTCAGATTAATTTCTCAGCGCAATTGAGGACCATTCTTTAAGGCACTTCTTGTGATGTGGTGTCCTTGCCTGAGGTTAGATAACGATTGATAAAGATCACGATACTTCTACTATTCTTTCTCTCACCACCCACTCCTCCCAGCTAACTGCAAATAATCAAGAACATATGTAATATCACGATGATATAGCTAAAATGAAATGAATGAATGAAATAACTAGCACTGCACGAAAAAAATGGATTTACATAGGTGTCAAAAACTAGGCAAAACTGTAGTAAATGCACGTTTGCTACGATTTGCACACATTTATATTTGAGCAAATATCATTTACGCGCAAGATTTGCCCACCTTAGCAATGCTCGTAAATGCCACATTTGTATTTGATTTAGAATGCTTTGCAAAAGTGAAGTGCAACCATGAAATTGACAAATATTTGCTGTTTATGCAAAGTTCAGGTCAAATTTGTTGGTATGAGCACTTTTGTCCTCGTGGCAAAGATGTGCAAAGACTTGGTATTGAACTCGTTTGCTCCACATGGCAAAACAGGTGAAAGCTATGCAATTGCCAGTAGTTTGCTTTGGCAGGTAAAAGGCCGTCAAAGTCCTTAACTTGCACAGATTTGTTAGGGCAGTAAATGTGTCCAAAGAATTGCTATTACTAACATTTGCTCTTGGCTGCAAAATCGATCGAAGGCTCGAAAATGAGCAAATTTACTATGTAGGACAAATTACTGTAATTACTCACATTTACTTTGATTTTGCTGGGTGTTGGAAAGCTGATCAATGCTTCACTATTACACATTTGCTCAAGTTTAAAAAATAATTCATTTTACGTTTATTGCTCATGTTTTCCACAGCGCGGTCAAGAATGTCAAATCTCAGCTTTGCCTAGGCTATAGCTTTGTTTGGTTTCGCTATGCTCCACGTAACAAAGGAAAAAACAGATCACTCGCTTGTTTCCGCTGCATAGTAACAGAATTGATCAAAAGTCCTATTGCAGTCTTAATGAGAAAGATACATAAATTTTTACCTGACACATAAGTGGGGAAGACTTCGTTCAATGGTTTCGATCAGAGGATTGACCCACAATAGAATTACTGACAGAGCTAACAGATAATTAAAGGTTTTTACTGTAGGAGATTCCAAAGATACTTCAACGAAATACTCTGCTGTGAATAGTGAACGAGTATAGATAAATGACTACCATCAGAGTAGCATTTCTGCGCACGAGAGGAAATGAAATCCAAAGAAAGTGAATCGGTATCACAAAAACTATTTTTAACCAATCTGGAAGGAAAAGAAGAGAATCATGGAAAAACCATGGAAGAAACAAGATACCAAAGAGTGACGCACATAAAAGTACAAGCCAATTTGGAAGCTGTTTTCCCTTTTGGACGTAGCCTTTCAAGACAAAGCATATGAAAACAAATCCAACAGGCACGACGAATAGAACAAAACGGCTGTTAATGATGTAAGACGTTTGACGGCTCTCTTCGCAGTCTTCGAAGGTTATGTTTGGGCTTTCTCTTGCATCTTCATGACACGAACTTGTGCCTCCCCTGAGAACATCACCAAACACATAATCGATGAAGAGGGCTAACGGATAGGCGTATGAACCCCAGAGGAGGAATGGAGCTATAACGGAAACGAATAATATCATGGCACAGATGACCACAAACTCCACAAATCCACGACAAGGCCTTTGGAAGTTGCACACCAAGCCGGCATTTTCTTTCAAATGGTTAAAAAAGTCCTGACGCCATCTCTTGTTGTCTCTCTTTCCATATCTGTATTTCCAGTCCACGTGCGCGGAACCTCATCAACCGCTCCTTGGTACACAGCTTAGATAATCTATTTGTATTTCGTTCTGTAGCAATCTGCGTAACACTCCTGAACAGAATGGCGCTGACCGAGTACCGCCACCAGAAAATGAAACTCCAGATTTTGCCATATGAAGGAACTGAGATGGGTGGCACTGTTTTATCTGAAAGAAGAATATTTAAAAAAATGAAAGGGAGTGTAAACTTTTATTCTGAAATGTAAGTGAAAGCTCTATTAGCTGTGTGTATGTTGTGTCTTTACACGCCTCATAAGCAAAAAAATTGATGCAAAGCAAAGAGAAGTGAAGAGAAAAAACGAGGCAGTAAAGACGATTGTTACTGAAACAGGCGAACAAACACCCGTCAATTACTTTTAACATGCCCAGTGGTAATGGTTCAAGCTGGTTCCATGATCACACCGAAACTTCGGCCTACGAAAAGGCTTGGTACAAAACAAGGTAATTTGGTAAAATCAACTAAGTTAAAATTGTAAATTAGCCACCATAAAGAGTTAAAAAGCTGACGTTTCGAGCCTTAGCCCTTCGTTAGAGCGAATGACGAGGGGCTAACGCTCGAAACGTCAGCTTTTTAACTCTTTACGTTGGCCAATTTACAATTTCAACTTAGTTGATATTACCAAATTACCTTGTTACCCCCACCGACGCAGCACCGTGATAATTTCTATAGAAACTTATCCCCCCTTGGTACAAAACAGAGAGGTTGAGGCTTTCGTTCTTCCGGATGGATCTTTTCTTTGAATTAAGCAGGTATTAGATCTTAAGAAGGGTTCTTTGAACCAAAACCAATGAAAACAATCGGGACAAAGGCAAGAATCTCAAATAGCCAATGAGAACTCTTGTCGAAAACAGACATTCTGTCCTTGTCGATGACCATTGTGATAAATCCGTTTTCGCAAATAATCTGTTTTAATTAGTCTCAATTGATACAAAGTAAAATATTTCTTCTCACAAAGAAATAACCTAAATAACCTAAAAATAACAAGCCAAGCAAAGACACAAAATATAAGGTAAAACCTAACATAAAAAAAGAAAAAAAACAACAACAACTAAGGGAGTATACAAAATAAGACTGGTTAAAGCGAAACCATGCAAAAAACGAAAAGCTTGAACAAAGACAATTACATGATCCTGGAACCTACACTAACTAACGCTGCACGTAGTTGTACGCTTTTTGCAAAAGCAAAGGCCCTGTGATTACGTCACTGCGTCGGAATAGAGCTCTCCTCATCTCTTGTTTATAGGTAAATCTATAAATGTACGATTGCGATTCTCATGATTATGAAACCAAATGAAAGTGACGAGACCGTTGAGACCTCTTGATGACACTTACGGTTAGCTCTGTAAATCTGGGTTTTAAGATTTCAACTTTCAACTAATTAGTTTAGTTATACCTTGACTGAAAGACTGCACACTAATTAGTTTAGTTATACCCTTACTGAAAGACCGCATATTAATTACCTTGGGGTCATTCCTTGAGTCGCTGTGAACCAATTTTTAAACTAGACCTACTTTTCCTGCTGTTTTCTACAAATAATTCGTCAATTTGTTGAAACTCCAGATTGTGTTTATTTGTCACGAATGAGTGACAATATACGATGTACTTCATCGTCAAGCTTTTTAACGAAACAGGAATTTATGTTACCATAATTTTTCTCTTAGTATGAGAAAGGCACGTCCATTATTTATAACTTGACTCTTTTGATGTCAGTAGCTTTAAGAGAGAAAAAATAGTTTTCTAGCACAAGATTTAAGATCGATACAAGCTTTGATTCGTAGTGTTTATCAAAACAGAATTTGTGTATTGTAAAAAATTGGAGTTTATCTCACCCGCAGACTCAGCTGACGAGGTTCCATTCAACCTTACTGATATGAGTAAATCACCCATTTGCGTTGTCATGAAATAATTAGGTTGACCTTACCTTGATCTGAATAAATATCGCTGCCGTTGCTTTACAAAATTGACCTAGACCTTTAACATTTGTGATCTTCGAAACCTGCCCTAACCAGTAAAATATTCATGTCTTACATTTGCAATTTTCATCGAATTGAGTCAGTGGGTACCAGACTACAATCATTGCCAGTTACTCAAAGTACTGTCGAAGTGCACGTCACTGACTTCTTCCAGTCACTGTAAACCAACCTTAACATCTCAAAAGTAATTTCCCACTGTTTGCGTCAACAGATTTAAGAAAAAAAAAATCTGAAATTCTAAAGCTCGGGTCACCAATGAAGGACTATGTGTATTGGCCGCTTTAAATATTGCGTTTGTAATGCTTATGCTAATTTATGCTCTGTTCGGACTAGGTGCCCATGCCGGTTCTTAGGAGCGGGCACTTGGGTGTCTAAAGTAGCGTCCATTTTGTTGCCAGAGTACACTGCCTCGGAACGGGCATCCAGTCTTAATCGGGGCATTTTACCACTTGAATTAATTTGATGAGACATCCGGGGAAAGAGAATGATGCAAGGTTTTTACTCTATGACATAAAGAGCTCTTATCCTGTTTGAATATTTCTCACATAGCGGAGCTATGTGAGTGTGCCAGTATTTCAAAATCTGTCTTATCGGAGTAGTTAAAGTAAAAATTAATCATCAGGCGCAGGAAAAACTTCAGGTGCGCCGAAGAACAGCCTGACTGGGACTTACAAGAGGGACTTGAAGAGTATACAATAGCAAGACCGGGGAAAACATTGGAAAATAAATTGAAATTATTGTTTTCTTCACAAATTTCCCCAATTCTAGCATTTTTTCCGCGTCTAACGGCGCCACACGATAACTTAAGAAACGATCAGCTCCCGTGCAAATGGAATAGGAAATATGTAATTCGCCGACATTTTTAGACCTCAAAGGTTCTCTTGCTTTGCAGAGGACGGAGAGAAAATGTACAGTGCTTTAAACGCACGTGCTAAGCAATCGTCACGCTCATTATATCTTTGCGTTAGCCTCCATGATAAAAAGAAAAAAAATTAGATCGAGACTCGGGGAATTTTGCTGACAGATAGTAAATGACTGAAAACGCTCTTCCAATTTAAGTTCAGTTAATTAATGTCTAAACTCACAACGATATTTGCAGCTTTCTTTTAAACTTCTTTGGAAACCAGCCTAAAGCGCTGCGGCATCCTTCCTCGTTCTACAACTGAACGAAACTGCCCGAAGAGCTCGGCGTCGATTACCTTGAATTTACCCGCCTCTCAATGCCGGAAACTCATTTGAATTACAAATAATTTTTTTTTAATTGATATTTATATTTGCAGTGATTCTTGCACGTGGAATGAATTTACGAACTACAAGAAGTTTCAGCGTCCTCTCTAGCTTCTATGCAGTCAAGAAAGTATATACTTTCGACCTTATTGCTCTGGATATTTTCACTCTTGTCCAAGTCGGCTTGAATATTCCTCGTGTTGAATGCAGTGGTCCAAAATCCACGTTTAAGATTTATGCTCTTCATCTCCTCGTGACTTTTCTTCAGGTAAATAATTCACGGAAAGATGCATTTTGAATAGAAATCGGAGGAACTTAAGAATACCCGGTCACTTTTGAACGTTAACAATTCGATTGCTTTTGTGCTCCCGAAGTCGAAGAATAATTAAAAAAAGAATGCATCTAAACTAGTGCTCCCGCAGTCCCGCGCTCCTGAAGTCGAGGAAGGAATATATCTCGCAGCTGTTCAAGTCGACCACAGAATTTGCACTGCGGGACAGCGGGACTGCGGGACTGCAGGACTGCGGGACTGCGGGAGCAACTATTTAATTTGGCGACTTCTAGATTGTGGAGGCAGCTATTTAAAGACGCATATTAAGTGGCCGGGTATGCACACAGCACAGCGTAACACAGATCTTTAGTGACAGCAACTGATCTTTAGAGACCAGAGTACTGGTTCCTATCCTTCATACAGAGGCTGCAGATGACAGTACTTGCTGTTATTTTTATTGTCAGGAATCCTGACGAAACACTTTATGATAACCTGTTCTGCGTCTGTTTTTCAACCAGGGGAGAGTGGCTCTTACATTCTCATTTCCTTCATGCTATGTGAAGCAGTGTGACCAAGGAGAATAAAATTATTGTAATATCTTCTTTCTCTCTAGAAGTGCGAAATATTTCATGTATGTTTATACAAGATTGTACATCTTGAAGATAAATACATATTATAATGACCCCGTTATGGTGCTGTTTAAATTCTAACTCTGTAGCTTTTCTTTCGTGGTCTGAGATTGGCAAAAGTTGCAATTCTGGTGCCCAGGAGTGACCAAGACAGAATGTCTCCTTACAATGTTAATTAGACAGGTGATGAGAATAGAGACAACTATCAATTATAAGATTGCTAGTTGATTAACTAATAATCTCCCAATTAATAGTATTCTCTCCTCTCAATAAGAATCAAGGCTGCGTTCAATAGATTTGAAAGTCAACCCTTCATCGAAAAAATCCTATTAATAATAATGAATAATAATTTACTGACTTATATGGCGCAATTACCGATAGAAGAATTTTCGCTTGCGCATTTCAATCAAATGTAAAAAATTCATCGCTACATAGATACTAAAAACTAACAAATGAAATGTTCACTAAGAAGATGTGAAAATATAAAAATTAGATACAAAGAATTAAAAAAACTTTTGCAAATAAAAAATTCTTATTGGTTTTCTTAAACTTGTTGAAAGATTAGGTATGTCTGATAAAGCCATGAAGATCGTTACACAATTTAGGGGCTGAACCCAACAGATCGGATTGGTGCATAATCCACGCAGCCTCAGCGATCCTTGCCAGCTGTTAGCTATTGAGCTACTGAGAGTTATATCCTGTTTCTTTTATGATTCTTCATCTACGCAGCATCACCGGCGCCAAAGACAGATTCAGTGGCATTGGTGCCCAGGATCATGACTAGGCGTTGGAGAGAAAATTGACACTGAATTAGCACAGAACGTAACTGAGCCCTATTCTTAGTGGCCGAATTACACAGTGCAACCGCTGCTAACATGCAAGTAACTATAGGTGAAAAATGCTGAATAGATAAGGTCAGACATTTCCCAACCGACAAGCCACGAAACCAAGAACATTTGCATGTTATGATTGCGGGCAAAAGTTGAGCCACGTAGACCAGTATTTGAATTAACAATTTAATAAACTCAGGGGCTACACCGCTGACCTGAAAAGGCATTACTTTTAGGCCTAACTTTCCTCTTTGGTTAATCAGAATAGGAGATTGCTGAATTACCTTTGGTCTCTTTTTCAAAACGAGGCCTAATGTGCAACTATTCTTATAAATATGAGTTTAATTTTATCTCTGTGATTAACAAATGAATTATCATAGAAGACGATAGAGCACCAGGACTTTGAAAAAAAGGCCAAAGATAAATAAAAAATGGGCTTCTGGAGCGCTTTTCGTTGTTTGTCGAAGAATAAAAATCAAAGTAATCCCAGCGACCAAAGGTTTACGTTTTCATTAGCCCATGAGACCTCAAAGTGTAAACAAGCCGGCAAACTACTTAAAGCACGGGAAAACACAAAGGACCTCGTTGTCATTGTTTTGCGTTTTGCAGCTAATTGATGGAAAGGGAGGTACAGGTTTCCTGGACCAATCACAGAGTAAAAGTAAGCAAAACCAAAGCCATCCCTTATGGCTTTCGGCACTCAATTGAATATTGCTCTATTAACCACGGGATTGAAGGTAACTACCCCTTCTGAGCCAATAGGTTAAAAATGATAAGAATAACGATTATTTTCAGCGTACATAATCAATCATAATTTTTCACGATCAATTAAGGATTTGCTTTGTTGATCTCCTTAAGAAACCACATTGAATAGCAAAATATCAGCTACTTGCTAATGCGACGTGGAATTTGTATCGAGACACTCACCCTGTTTTTGCATATCTCTCTTTTGCAGTTGCATTGTTCTCCGCATTTCTTCCTCGCAGCTTTGCATTTACATTGACCTTTACCCTTCGCTTGGGCGCACTTTTTTCTTGGACTACAAGGGCAACCATCTTTTTCCTAAAAATGGAATAAACGTGAGTAATACTAAAAGACGGGCTGCGGGCTCTTTATGATAGTTCTATCCCTGGACTGGAACTGATCGTCAGCATACTTTTCTTGACGCTTAAACACTTGTTCACAAGCCGAAAATTATTTAATGGTATTTATTCCTGAGTCGGTATCCTAGTTGTGATACACTTATTTTTAACAGCTCAAACAGTATCTCGAGCCTTCAGGATACTTCCCTCCATCTCCAAATACCTTCGCCATTTATTTTTAAATCGAACGTTAGTAACAGCGTCAACGTATGGCGGGATCAACATCTGATGGATCGGGGTTTCAAAGAGCTCTGAAAAGAGCACCCAATCGCATACAGTTTGCTCAGCGATCGGAGGTTCAGCGAGCTCTGAAAAGGGCTCCCCAGCACTGAAAGTTTGTTGGACGATCGGGGATTCAGTGAGCTCTGAAACGGAGCTCCCGATATCGCCTACAAATTGCTGTGTGATCGGGGATTCATTGAGCTCTGAAAAGAGCTCCCGATCGCATATAGATTGCTGAGCGATCAGGGATTCAGTAAGCTCTGAAAATAGCGCCCGATCGCACACAGTTTGCTCAGCGATCGGAGGTTCAGCGAGTTCTGAAAAGGGCTCCCCGTCACTGAGAGTTTGTTGGACGATCGGGGATTCAGTGAGCTCTGAAACGGAGCTCCCCGTTATCGCCTACAAATTTCTGAGTGATCGGGGATTCATTGAGCTCTGAAAAGAGCTCCCGATCGCAGCCAGATTGCTGAGCGATCGGGGATTCAGTGAGCTCTGCAAAGAGCTCCCGATAGCATACAGTGTGCTGGTCGACTCACGCCATCATGACTTAGCTTAAATGAAGGTTTGACAGTTTGATGGCAGTCAAAGATACGTCATTCTTAATAATTCTATTCATTTGTTATATATATTCAAAAGGAGCCGGATAGTTTATGCAACAAGAATATGGCATAATGCCTTTCAGATGTTTGACTTTATCAAAACTCCACAAAATGTGTTTACAAATATCGCTATCGAAAAGCATATCGCAACTACTGCCCTTTCAGAAGTATGGGGCTTGACAATCCAAAAAGCTTTCGACCTTACCCTCTCAGTTTTCTTTTCGCTTCTACAGCTGTTACCTCTTTTACTGGGTTTTTGTGTCGTCCAGTCGTAGTTATCCATTTTGACAAAAAATCCAGCCTTTTCAAGTTCTGTAAAATCAGTGCATAGACGTGGATCGCTGTCTTTAATGTCTTTGGATGAAATAGGCACAATCATAATGCCTACCTCTGGGACGTTATTTCCTTCGCAAAAGTGTTTCAAATGAGTTGCGAGTTTCTTCCGGTAAATCATCGCTTGATGAAGTTTCTTTGAAAATTCAGCTGCTGATTGCCAAAAGTTGGGTAAATCATTACACCGTATCCAGTCGATAACTATGACTGTATCATCCTTCCCGACGCCAATAGCATCGATTTTGCCATTCCAGTGGTGTGTTTCGCCCGATTGTTTGTGGCTTGCATACCCATCAATTTGTAGTTCAGAGGCTATGATTCTGAACTTAAAGCGCTCTTCTAAATCGTTTATAAACTTTATTATCTCCTTTTCGTCGGGCTTTAAAGCAAGATCAGCCTTCCTCTCAAGCCTCCTCTTTATGTATTTTTGGAGCCTACTGTGTAGTTCCGTCCCTTTAACAGCGCTATTACTCTTATCCTTGCCGTTAGATGAACTTGTATTGGAAGTGTTCCCAACAGCAGTATTATCCGGTTGTCGGAAAGAGGACTGAACGACAGTTTTTGCGGACTGTTTTTTGCCAAACTGGAATTGAGCAAATTAAACATAATCAGAATAGTGGAAGTATTAATTTTCACTCGGAAAACTAGAATATATTTCGTCGTGGTAACAGTGAATTATCAGCAACTTTATTAACGAGTTCGGTAATATCGTAATTTGTTACTCACATCTACGGCTTTTATGACTCCCGAATCTTTGCTTGGTCTTTTACGTATTACACCATCGTCGCTAAAATATCTCCTTAACCTTGGGGATTTCAAGTACTCTACAAATTTTTTTAATTTCCTCTCTTGTTCTTCTAACTTCTGTCCATCGTCTCGCCCTTTTTTTATCTATTTCTTCCCCCGTTGCCATTCTTTCTAACTCCCTATCTCCGTTATACTGATGAGCGACAACTGGAGAACAGCGACAAGTTTGACTCAAAAGGTAAGTCGTGCGGCTTGCGTCGTTTGGGGAGAATTGTATACGCTTTATAAGAGAGCCCGATGAAATGAGTCTCCACTAGTATCTGTTGGATTCTAGTTTCTCAATTGAGACTCCACCAGGTTAGAGTATCCTCACAAGAAACTGTAGGTGTTCTGAAACTAAAGAAAACTTTATTTTTTTCAAACTTCGTGACTGGGTGGTATTTTACAAATCCTGCGATTGAGTCGGTTCGATTAATTGTTTCCGGGAGAAGGCAATCCTTGGGTTTCACCCACGTGACCAATACCTTAGCAACGGTTACTATCCGCCATCTTGGTGTCCCTCGAGCGTAAACAAACCGTATCTAACGAAGAGTTCATGTGAGAAAGAAGGGATGGTTTTATGCATTATTGTTGGCTGTTCGAGCAAAAGTGGAAAGCATAAAGACTAAGGATTTTTTCGTGTAATAATTTAATAATTTTATTATTTCTATAGCGCAAAATTCATTATATATATGATATAATGCGCTATACCTAAGATCATCACAAATCAAGGGGAAGAACAGGAGGAACTAGAAGTTGTTGTATTGTTCGAGGCTGGCGGCTGTTGTAGATCCTCGATTTTTTGGTCGAGCTTTTCTTTGAGCTTCTTAGCCTATGAGAAATCGATGTCTTTAGCCCTCGCATACGGCACTTCATTGACCTATGTCGGCAAAATCCATGAGCATTTTACCTGAGTGCAAGTAAGCTTGGGGTGTCACGAAAACTCACACCCCGAAAACTCAGACTCCTCGAAAATTCAAGAGATAAACTCGACTCATGATCACTCCTGGTAATCACTCGTGTATTTTGACCTTTTGGGTCTTCATCCAACTGAAGCAGCAAAAACAAGGCCGCAAGTTGCACGTTTCGCAAAATCGTCCGATGGTTGAGTATTAAAACATTTTAGAGTGACACAAGACTTCATTTAGCTTAGATTTCCTCCATTTTTCCCGTTAATTTTGAACTTTTCATTCACAGTTAACAGGATCAAATGCGCTCGCTCCAACACCAAAGTATTAAAATGTGGCGTGACTTTGACGAGCCGAAAGGGAAGTTTGTTTACCTTTTTGTACTTCGTCGCACAGATCCTTGTTGTCGCTCTGTTAAAATTCTTAAATATTTTGCGATAATAATGGATACAAACAGAGACTCGGCCCACCAGTCCCAAAACGAAGACAATTTTGCGACCCTTGGGCTAGAATTCTTAAATGAGGCAGAAAGAGAAAAACAACGCGAAAGAAGACTCGGCATCATCGCCGTCACGATTCGCCTCACTGAAGAATCACTCTTGATATTATTGTTCGTCTTTCGCGTCGGATTTGTTGCATTATTCCACCGGTTATATTATAAAACAATTGGTTCATGCTTTATGCTATGCACTATCGAATTATGGAGCACTTCGGAAGCTTGGAGAACACTTCGAGGGACCTGAGTTTTCGGTGTCTGAGTTTTCGTGACACCCAGCGACCTTGCCATGAATTCTAGTAGTTGCCTCTAACATAAATAAAACACTCGCGATATGTGAGCATGACTCAGCCAGTCCAGCTTTGCATCCCAAGCAATGGGCTGAAAAAATAGTCCCATCGTTTTCGGAAATGACCCAAATGTTCACTAAAGGATCATTCATATGCTGTGAATGCCAAACTCGTGCTCTCACGGCATACTTGCCGGCGATTACTTTGCCTACACTTGAGGTTACAAATCCCGACACCATTTGATTAAACGCCTCTAGACTCTTGAACGCCTTGAACTGCTTCTTGGTGTAGAAGCTGGTCTCAAGAACGAGGTAACTCAGCAAGTCCGACGCTTCCACAGGAGGCAAGCATTTTGGACTGAACTTCTCGGCTGGTATGCTTGCAGGGTCAACCCCAATGACCGAGATCTTTCGCAAACATCTTTCCTTCCAACTCTCTAAGCTTTCGGCATACTCAGAGAGCACTGGGATACCTTAAGATGAATGCAAGATACTTTTATCGCTTTTTTCTTCCTGGATATTCATGTAGTTAGCGAAATAATACGGCGATAAGAGAGAGGGCTTCCCTATAGAAATCGACTAATTATTCATAAATTTGACACCCGAGGGACACCAACATGGCGGCACTAACTTCAGCAAAGCTTGTGACGTCACCTGAAACCCAACCATATTTTCCCATCCGTTCCGCTCTCAGCGGGCGGTATCCGTTTCGTGTTGATCCTGAGACGCTTTGCAGAACATCTCTATCTTCTTTGCAGTTGCCATTAACACACCTTGTTTTGCCGGCTGGAAAGTATTTTTAAGCAAAAACTTCGGTCACGACCTTTTGGCGATAAATAATATCAATTTTATCTTCTTTCACCAAAATTGAAATAATTTTTGTTGTATATATTAAACTTGTTTTTAAAAAGATTGACATGCAGTCTGAAAACCATTTGTAATTTCAAAAATCTTCTCAAAAAGTAACTCAAAAAGTTAAAACGAGAAATATCTTCAGTTAAAAATTACAATTATCAGTGTGATTCTCGTTCATTTATAATTTATAAAACGTTGAGCGTGGCTTTAACATTTCTATAAAATCACCTTTGCTTATTCATTTTCTTCGCAAATCCCTTGAATTTAGACATTTCTACTATAAATCTCTTTGTTGAAACCGAAGAAATTTGATGACTGAAAGTCGCATTTAAATCGCTTGTGTCTAGCTAGAAAAAAGCATCCCATTTGATTTCAGTTTTTCGGTGCAAGAAAGACAAGATTAACACACGCCACTACAGAAAACAAAATGTGAAGACTCAAAACAAACATTTGAATTCACTTACAATTTGACTTCCCTTGACATTTAAATCTGAACAGTGGCAAACCTTTGAAGAATAAGATACAATGAAATACATGAAGTTCATATGTATCTTTGAAGAATAATCGTCTTTGGAAATGAACAATACTTTCCGTAAGATCTCTCAGCGTTTCAAGAGAAGATCGTCGCTAAAGTCACGGATATGCAAAGCGTAGAGCGCTATTTTTAGGGACTAGCAAATGAAAAGTTGTCACGACTTTCATTCGAAGGAGTTTCGAGTAATACTCGTTGCAGTCAGCACATGTGTAACCAAGTCAAAGAGTCCGTGTACCTTAGTGCCAACCGATTATCAATTCCGTAGGAAAATAAACATCAAATTTTATTTTCAGTGTTCGCTATTTTTTGCGCTGCAAAATGACGAAATTGGACTTCCGTTTTGGTTTTTCCTTTTTTCCCGGCCGAGATCGGACTTCGATGCTAAAGGTAATAGCATGTTCACAACACGCTTCCACTTTAGAACAAAGGAAATCAGTTTTAGCACGCTTAAATTGTGTCCAAGTGCAAACTTCATTAGCAAAATCGTTTGTTTCATAGAAACAATGGCGCAAAATCTTTTGTTTCATAGAAACAATGTTGCAAGCGAAGTCACAAGTATTTATATAAACGGACTATGCGCTTCTACAAATTTTCTGTTGTCTTTGTAGTTTCGCTCGCCAAATTAAGATTAAGCTTTTCCAAACTCTCAGCCGTCATTTCCAAGTATTCCACCGCGCTAAAATATCACAGAAAGTTTGGAGTGTCTTAGGGCTGGGAATAAACATAAGGCGCGTTTGGTTTCGCGAGTGTTCCATGGTGAGAAAACATTCGTTGCTAGATTCTTGCTGGTTTTAAGAGGGGTACTGTTGTCTCACTTGAATCTCGCTTGTGTCTGGCCATAAAATTTCGAACGGGAGGGCTTGAATATGGCCCGATCAGACGCGCTCGGCGGCACACATGTCTCGCTCTCTTCTCGCTCAATTCTCGTTTGTTTGTCTCGCTCGTGTCAGCCGAATCATCGCCATGACTTGTCATGTTTGATTCTCGCCGATTTGCATATTTTTTATGGCTGGTGTCTCACGACTGTTTCGCGGCGGAAGTTTAGTTCGCGCATGCGTTCTACAAGAAACATGGAGTCAATTATTACTTCTCTGGTTAATACCAAATTATGTGAGATACAATGAAATATATGAAGTTCATATATTTTGAACTGCGGTATTACATACATATGATGCACGATCCTCGCAGTAGATAGCGCTATTTAAGCAATAGCGAAAATCAGACCTGAAAAAAATCAGGCCTGTACGAGCGCTGCACTAGTATCGCAGAGGTCAGTGGTTCGAATCCCGTACAGGTCTGATTTTTTTCAGGTCTGATTTTCGCTATTGCTTAAATAGCGCTATCTACTGCTAGGATGGTGCATCATATGTACCAAATTATGTATTTGCATAAATCTGGCGTCCATGGCAACCACTCGGACTAAGGTCCAGTTTAGCCAATGAAATCTTGCTGTATTTGTAATGTATGCGAGTGAAATTTGGCATGGCGGATCCATGCACATGGACGAGGCACTTGCTGTCGAAAATTTGGGTAAAATCGGTTAAATTTTGCCTGTGTTCGACGAAAACGCGTTGCTATAGTGGAGCCCAACAAGCACACCCTATGAAATCGACTGAAAACTTTGATTTTGATTCGGGAAAGGCCCGAATTTTTTCCAGCAAAGCGAGAGTCACAAGAGAAGACGTGAAACCTTACTAAACAACTGACGGAGGTAAGTGTTTTAATCCGAATTGTTTTAAAGTCCATTCAAGGCGCTTTTGATATGTCAAAATCGGCCGTTATGCGACTCCATTTTGAATTTCGGAGGTACTGAATTTCGAGCAGAAAGTCTAGTTTTGGTTCTAAAGAGTGCGGTCACACTTTTATTCGTCCAATAGAGAACTTAGCAAATAAATTACACTAGATCTACATATATAGTACACGTTCTTAGTCAACGAACCAATACATTGCCACTGTAAAGGAAAGCGTTTTACTCATTCGCTCTTCGTTTTAAATTTCTCTCTTTAGGTTTGGGAGCTTTCCCTGCTAATTCTGGATTTGACGTAATCTCGTGTCCTTTTTCTTCACATCGTCAAAATGCTGAGACTGGGTTTTGAATTCGGAGTGTATATCTTCAATCCCTTGTTCACAATAGAATCCAAGACCCATGTGACATTGTCGAAGGAAAGGGCACACATGTTCTTGTAGCATATATAGCTTTGGTGTGATCATCATGTCTCAGGGAATTTGCCCTAATGAACTGAAGAAATTTGTGATGTCTTCCTCTGCAACAAGAACACAAGAAAAGGGGGAACAGTGAGACATGATCCTATTATTGTATTCATGTTTTCCATGAAAGGCAGTTATTCTTTCACTTACCTAGCTTATCAGTCTTGTCATCAATGAGCTATTTAAGGGTAGAAGTTATGTCACCTTGCAGCAAGTGTATATATGGTTACAAATGAATGATTTTCCATGTAAGCTTGTCTCTCCACATTCATTTTCTTAAGAACCTCATCCAAATGAATTGGTAGTGGTCCATTGGCTTTCTCAAAGGCAGCCAATTCCATTTGTTCATCTGCAAGCTTTTCCTATAATGTTGAGATAGTACCATTGAAATATGAACTACTTTACGTACTGTTCTGTAGCTATGATTTGATGGGTTGTTAAATTGATTTGTGCTAGTGTAATATTATAAATCAATAAACTATAACACAGAATCATAGCTTCCTTCACTAAAAAATTAAGATAGGTTCGAATCATGTGTGATGGAATTGGCGGATTGTACAGCTGTGATACTGGAAAACACAAATTGAGAAAAAATTACCTCTTCCTTTGCATTTCTAAGGAGTTTGTCTATCTCCTTCTGTAGTAGTGTAAAGTAGGCTGGCATGATATTTACACTAGAATGCAGACTTTGTAAATTCAGCAACCTCTGTGAATAGTAAATAAATTCTTTTATCTTACTTTGTCCAATTCAATGTCCGGCAGTTTCTCATGAATCACTTTGTGATAAAACTTTTGTTGACTTGTAACAGAGCCATCTGCTACAAACTTTTCATAATCCTCTTGAATGTTTTCAAGGGTTGGAAGTTCAGTATGTCCATGTTTATGGCAAGAGACTTGCATCATTTTGGGATTTATCTTGCACCAATGACATAAATACTTGACTGCAAATACAATTCTCATGGTGAAAACCTGTTTCACAGAAATAGTAATGTACAATACAGGCTACATTTAAGTTCTTTTAGTTGATTGCTCAATCATATAGTTATTAGTATGCATGAATTATTGTGTAGATCAGACCTGAGGCACCAGCTGTTCCAGATATCTTACATTCACCAATTGAGTCACCAAACAGGAAAACCACTTTCTTTTCACCTTAGAAATAGGTGAAATGTAAAGAACAATTTAGTCAAAATTATGCTATTTCTAGTCTCTATCATCTAGACTAATTAAAAGTGTAATACATTTTTTGTTACTCACCCCCAGGTTGTTTTTTTCAAGGTGTTTACTTGTTCTTTATATTTCATTAAGGCTGTCTTTAAATAGGCCCTTTGCAGCTAGGAGGTCACGTGCCTAGCAACGCCGAATTGGAGAGCAAGCTCTTCTGCGACGACAAATCGAATGAGTGTCTTGAGCATCACGCGTATGTATATCTGAAAGGCGGTTATTTTGAATTCAAGCGGTAAATACCATTCCATCTCTCAAAATCCAGTAAGTTTAGCATATAAATATAGCTTTTAGCACATCTTCAAATCGGAAAGGTTAATATTAACTGGGATCGCGGCAAGAATATCAGCGTCAAGTCGACTACGAGTTACAAACATGGCTTCTCCTCCAGGTATGTAGAATAGATCTTGTCTTCTTCCTGCACTTTGATAGCGACGTTTGGACGATTAATACAAGTAAAAAGAAAGAAAATACAGTAATTCACTACGCCTTAGGGTTTAGAAGCTGTTTACTTTTGAAAAACATAGAATTTTGGCTGCTTATTCCCCTCAAGACTATGGTGTCGGAACCAACAAGCGTTGTTTTCATTGTTGTAGATATCGATATGGACGAGTCAGTTGAACAATCCATTACGGGCAGAAAAAATTCTGCATACCATTGCTGTGTTCCCCTATGTAATGGGGATTCAAGGTACCACGAAGATTTGCGTTTCCATCGCATTCCCGGTCGTACCAAGGATGAAAAGTTGAAGAAGGAATGGCTGGTGAAAATCCGAAGAGACGAAGGTCCTGACTTCAAGGTATTTTATAGAGACATTTCGATTTTCAAAGCATTTGGCAAGGATTTGTTCGGTCAACTTGTGTCTAATGGCTTATAAATTTTCCCATTTAGATAACAACTAGTACGAGAGTATGCTCAAGGCACTTTACCAAGGAAGATTACCTTCCCCCCACCAAGTCTGGTAGCCAGCGACTGAAAAGAGGTGCTGTTCCATCGAATTTTAACTGGAATTCCTCCTTCAAAGCACGAAGAAAGATTATTCGACATGTCGACAGGTAATATATTCTTTGGTTATGTTTTAATGCATCGTTGAGTTTATGAGGTTACAATGATAAGTCTAGACTAGAATGCTTCTTTCTTATTTTTAAATACTGTATCAGTTTTGGATAAATATTAACTGCTATTGAAAGCATTTGTGAAACCTTGTAGAAGGGATGTATGGTTAAAAAGTATATATACAGACCTCAGGTTCTTCAATTTCTAGAAGGATGTAATTGTTTTAAAATTTAAAATTATGTAAACTATATGAGTATATTAAATTTTTTGGCTTTCTTTGCAGAGATACTCAAACAGATGATAGTGACACTGATGGAGTGGAAAGTGAAGCAATGCAAAGCAGGGAAAGTGTGGAAACAGAGGTGCAGTCTCTGAAGGCTCAGCTTCTGGCCATGCATGGAGAGCTTGAGGCGAGCAGAAAGGAAGCAGCTGCAGCTAAAGAAGAGCTAAGAAATGTCAAGGCTAAAGCAACACTAAGTAAATTTGGTCTGGAGAGATTTGGTCCAGACAACGAGAGTATAAAATTTTACACTGGCTTTCTCACAAATGAACATATTAAGCTTTTTTTTAATTTTATTAAACCCAGTGCTGAACTAATGACCTACTGTTATGCCTCTGGAGAGAGAGAAAACAGACCAGCCTCCAGAAATATGCTTCTAATAGATGAAATGTTTATGTTTCTTGTTCGGCTTAAACTTGGATTATTTGAGCAAGATCTTGCTGATAGGTTTGCAATTCATATATCATCAGTCTCTAGAAAATTGGTAACCTGGTCCAATTTTTTGTATTTTTTTCTTGGAAGTCAAATCATTTGGCCCTCGAGGGCAGATGTAGATAGATGCATGCCTGAGGGTTTCAGAGAACTCTATCCTAGCACCAGAGTGATTTTAGACTGCACAGAGATTTTTGTGCAAACACCCACATCCCTGTTGTTACAGTCACAGCTGTACTCATCCTATAAGAGCAACACAACTTTGAAAGGTCTTATTGGAATCACCCCTCATGGAGCAATATGTTTTGTTTCCACTTTATACACTGGAGGGATTAGCGACAGGGAAATCACAAGATGTAGTGGTATTTTAGACCTCTTAGAAGCAGGAGACTCAGTGATGGCAGATAAGGGGTTTGATATAGGTAACATGCTACAGGAGTATAATGTTGAGTTAAACATCCCTCCTTTTCTGGAAAATCAAGGGCAGTTTTCAACTCAAGATGTGCAAAAAACCAAAACTATTGCAAGCCTTAGAATACATGTAGAACGTGCCATCAGAAGGGTTAAGGAGTATCACTTTTTGGATTCCGATGTTCCTCTTTCAACTTTAGGTTCAGTTAACCAGCTCTATTCTATAGCCTGTCTTCTAACAAATTTTCAAGGTCCCTTAATCTTATCAAAGTGACAACATTACAATGTAGTGCACTCATTTGGATTAGAAGATCATTCAGAAGGATTAAATATTTAAACTATTACAAAAAGTGTAAGTAGTCATAATGAGTCTTTTAAGTTTGGTTAATTGGGGGATTACCACATATATTTAATTCTTGAATTTGAGTATGATGATGCAAGTAAATAACAAAACCTTGGCTAAAAGAGCTTAAAAAATACTAACAAGAAAGTTAGGTCACATTTCTGTTTCTGCAAAAAAATGCTCCATGCATTCCATGGGTCAACATCACCTCATCCCTCATCCTGACATTATCTGGTTGGCACCAATTTTAGAAAAGTTTTTAAATCTAATATAGTTGTACACAAATTAGAGCAAATATAGAATGGGTTAAAAGAATATTGAAGCTAAATCTTTTCATAACAAATACAGTCTTGAGAGTAAGCAAAGACTAGAGGCAAATCAGCTTAGATAGTAATTGAAAAAAAAAATGTCCACCTTATCTTTAGCCCCTTGGAAAAAAATGGGATCAAAAAGGATTCTTGTGCAGACAAACATGTCATCATTCATGTAACTGAAAAAATCGCACCAGTCTAGACCAGTGAGGCCCAACTGGCACTGGACTTGGTAATAATAAATGTCACTCTTCTTTAAAGAATACTGGTTAGTATTATCCTTGGTAAGATATCTCACATCATCAAATGAGGTTGCCCCCTCCCTAACAACTTTAACCTCCAGTAAACCAAAGGGGTTCTGGTCACTACCAAGGGCATCCAAATCATAAACTTTCCGGTCAGGGCTGCAGCCTAACCATGGGCATTTAGGATTTATAATTAATCCTGATGGGAATAAATTCACTCTGCCATTTTTTGCTACATTAGCATAGACTGTTGCTGCATGGGGTTCAAGTTCTACACCCCTCTTCATTGCTGGAGTTTGAACAAATCTTGCCGGGTTCAGCTGACTTACAAGGTTTTCAAAATTTGAAACTCGCCGGGCAACTGTACCAAACTTGCTTGCTGTTATCCGCTTCTTTCGCAAAAGACGCCAAGTCTCGCTTAAACTTTGAGTAATTGTTTCTTCTTGTACCCTGAGAGAAATCTCACTTGTGACAGAAAGAGAGTCAAATAGGGCTTGCTGGTTTGCCTCCAGGCACACAGACACATTATTTTGAAATCTATCATTTGCACTCTCAAGTGGTAAATCTGGAAATGCAGTGCAGGTAAAATCATTTACTAAATAGTCTGCAGACATTTTTTGTTGATAAGAAATCAAACACCCTTTGGGGACATTTCCAAATTTGCTTGGGACAAATGAAACAGATCTCAGGTCCTGCTCAGAAGGAACAATGGTTACAAACAGAGGCTTTGGCTGAAGACTGTTAAAATGCTCTTTAGTCATTGTTCCATATATTGGTGATGGGGAGTACAGGTTGCTTTTGATGTATTTGTTGAAGGATGCGCCTAGCTGAGGCTTCTTCACAAGTACATTTTGAATTTGCTTTGCTTCAATTTTTTTCCCCCTAGGCACACTCCAGCGCTGCTTCATGCTGGTGCATGTTAGATCATCTGGCAGAGTTCGATGCCCCAGTTGTTTAAGTAAAGCCAGATAATAGAGAAGCCCTATAACATGATGGCAATACCCTCCTGATCCAGCCACACAAGAGCACCTTCCAGACAAAGAATTATTATCCATGCTTGAAGAAACTTCCAAGGAATGAGGTGGCTCGTTCTTCTTCATCGAACGAAAACATTTCGATGCAATTTTCACCGCGTCGTTGGCCCGTATCACTAAAACATTAAAACATAAATATAAGATTCTGATTGAGAAAAACAAATAAGAAATACTCGATTTTATTACTGACCTTTAATCTCGTGTAGATATCCAGGTTCTGCCATAAACTTGTATGCCTTCGCTGTGCTAGTGCATCCAGACATTTTTTTTGCATATTGGCCGACATCATCGAAGGTCAGCGAGGGAAATATTGAAAGATCTTGGCTCTCTTCAGCTAAAAAAAGCA
The DNA here is from genome assembly GCF_964205215.1 of Stylophora pistillata. Lineage (NCBI taxonomy): Eukaryota > Metazoa > Cnidaria > Anthozoa > Scleractinia > Pocilloporidae > Stylophora > Stylophora pistillata. Next base: position 23,457,824 of record NC_142520.1, read on the forward strand.
ATAAAACAAGAACATGAGCAACATAAGTCTAACGATTTGGTAAAAATCTTCAAATTCATACGATCATTAAATTGGGCGAGTAATATCTCTGTACTTCTAGTGGTGAATTAAACAACTTTGTTGATTCTATCATCATAGTTTCAGGGGAAATCCATGGCCAAAATTCTATGTTTATCGGTAGTAAACAGCTCCTAAACTTTTACGTGTAGTGAATTAACGTATTTTCTTTTTCTCTACTTCTATTCATCGTCCACACGTCGCTATCAAAGTGCAGCAAGAAGACAAGATCTGTAGTCTACATACCTGAAGGAGAGGCCATGTCTGTAACTCGTGGTCGACTTGACGCTGATATTTTTGCCGCGATCCCAGCTGAATATTGACTTTTCCGATTCGAAGATGTGCTAAATGCTATAATTATATGCTAAGCGTATTGGATTTTGAGAGATGGAAGGGTATTTCACGCTTGAATTCAAAATAACTGCCTTTCAGATATGCACACGCAGGACGCTCATGAGACTCATTCGATTTGTTTTGCAGAAAAGCTTGCTCTCCAATTCGGCGTTGCTAGGCACGTGACCAACTAGCTGCAAAGGGCCTATTGGCCCACTATCTTTTGCATGGAACATAGCAAAGACAATGCCATTGTCTGGACTGATTGATCCCGTGCCTCTTTGCAAATTGGGCACATCTACTCATGCTTGATGTTTTCAACAAACTGTTTTGGGTAAAGAGGTTCTGATCTTCAATAACTTGGTAGATTCTTTACCTCCTCAGGAAATGAGAATGTGGCTGGGTGGTTGAAAGCCTAAAGTACTATACATCCCTTCCACCATTTCTACTTGTTCCTTGGGTCCAGCAGAATCCTCTGAGTTTTACTCCAGGTTTACTCTTCTTCTTCTTCCAACCAGGTTTCTGATGATCTTTGAAGGAACTACAAATCTTATAGTTTCAAGGAGACTTGTTAGGCAAGATTGCTTGAAATCCTCATAGTAACTGTGGGCTACTGGCAGAGAAATAGAAATAAAAGATATTTCCCTACGGTTGAAAATGTTTTTTCTACATCAGTCAACCCTTCGATAGAACAAAAAAATGAAACAACGGCGGGTCGAGTTGGAATAATTATTATTACCACTATCATTATCATTTACGTTACTACTCCTTTGTTATTCTCTGCAGCGTACCATGCATTCTAATAATGCTTTAAAAATTGCCACATTGGGTGCAAAGTGTAACCTATGTTGATCTATAGGAATTCAACGCTGAAAAATTTGTTGTCTCAACTCTCAGTAAGCTAGAACCATGTTAAAAAAAACAAAATAGAAAAAGAAAAAAATCCCCTTAGTCAAACCTTTACGTTTCGCGCTTTAATTTATCGTTCGCCTTCGTGACATGCCTGTCACGCAGCGAAGATAAGCTTCACCAGCCAACCAATAAGAGAAACAGTCAAACAATCAAACGCACAAACAAACAAAAACCTCAAAGGCCTTTTCATACAAAGGAATGCTTTTTGTATTTTTATAATGCAAGTATAAAGTATTTGTTTACATTTGAATCAATCGATGGAACTTTCACTTATTTAATACCTGAATTCAATTATCCCTAACAATTTGTTCGTTATAAAACGGTGAGCGAAGTTTACTCGACAAATACACTTTTGGTAAGCCTTTCGGACAAACTGCTTCCTCTGTGCTGAGTATCGCCCTCGGCCAACGACTTCGACATCGCCCAAGGAATAGCCTAGCGATTCCGAAATTTGTACGAGACCATCATTATTCGAGTTCCCTCAAATTAAACTGGAGCAATCTTCGCCACTCTAATGAGAGCCTGCGCTCACTCCTTTTTTTTTTCTTTCATGGGTTCCACTGCCTCCCCTGACGGCACCCACCACCTCCGCCTAATACACCATATTCTTCTGATCCCTCTTCCCCACCACCAAACCCTCCAACTGCTCCTGGCGCGGGACCAGCGCCTGACCTCCAAAGCAAACGCCTTTGTCATAATTGTGAGGCAACAGAGAATGCAACAGGAGACTTTATCCGAAAAATAGCGGTTCATAGTTGACAAAATTGGAAATATAAAAAAAATAATAATAATAAATAAATAAAATGATAAAGGCTCTAGTGCAAGCATCTTATTAGGGCGAATTAAGCGTGCAATCGTTTATTAAACTTGCCATGTTTGATTTGGAGTTAGAGTCAACGGTAGGAAAAAGAGGTGGGGAATGGGGAAAGGCGAAAAATATTCCTTGCCCCACTGACCTCCCCTCTCTTTTTGACCGCCGCTCGCTCGCCCCCTTTGTAAATATTTATTTCTCTGCCCAGCCCTCCGTTGCTGTAAAAAAGTCAAAGATGGCAGCTCTAATTTTCATCTAGATAACACTGAGCACTCGCCCGCCAAAATTACGCCTTTTCTGCTAGCTAAATAAAAGGCAACACTGAGAGCATATTCCGTTGTTCTTACTTCACGCGTTCCGACACATGATGTCTGTTTCTATATTTTGCTTCCTGCTATGCACCGCTGACTTCTTTACTGTGGGCCGCACTTTTTCCGTGTTCTGTAATGTGCTGCTATCACAAGTGTAATAAGTAAAGCAACATTAAGCACACTAAAACTGTATTTTATTTTCTCCCGGAATGTCTTATATGCACAGTAACTGGAGGGATCTTGACGTAAGTGAAAAATGTTGGGTTTTATCTTTAGGCAGGAAATACTGTTGACACGAGTCAACGAGTTATGCACAGTCATGGTACACTGAATAACGTTTCAGTCGTCATTTGATGTACGTAAGTGTGTCCTACCTCGTTTATCATTAGTTGGAAGATTTTGGGAGGAACAAACTGACGACAAGCTGAATAGACCTGAACTGAAATAAATGCGTTATTTAACCTCCGGTTCAGCGTGACCTAGCTCCCCTAGGAGCTCGGAGCGAATTTTTTTTTTTTTTTTATGTTTTGTTTTTATAGCATCTTACCCTTCACAGTTTCACTATTTTATTTTACAATGTGCATATTATGATGTCCACTCCTTGCCGAAAGCTTCTCTCAAACTCCTTGAGAGACTTAATTAGGGGGTTGTACGTACGAAGTCAAGGGATCCCAAAAATTTCAAGTTGTCGGTGTTTTTAGTTGAAGAAATGTCATAATTTGGGCATACCATGCAATCACTGATGTCAAATTGCTTGATTTGGGAAAATTTGTTCGCTGATGTAGTTTTTAGAATCCCTCTACATTTTTTAAACAAATACTAGTATTAGGTTTGCAGTGCCAGGCCTTTTTGGACCATTTGTCAGACCAATGCCTTATGTGATCATTTCAAAAACACCTTGGTAATTTAATTTAATTTTTTTTAATTTTTTAATTTTTTAATTTTTGTATGAAGACAGGCCACTGTTCACTGTATTATAAACCCACTTAAACGATTGACTATTAATTTGACCTGCTCCATTGGCTTATGAAGTTCAATTATGGTACTCATTTTTTATTAGCATTTTGATGGAGCGTCCAAATAACAAAATCAAAATAATTATGGTAACAGACAATCAGAATATTCAGGTAAAATAGACCATTTTACAGTTGTGTACTTGGTTGCCAAGCCTTTGATTTGCAATGAGGCGGAAGATGACCTTGATGTGATAGAGACCAGTATCTAGTTAGCATGATAACAAAAGATTAATTTTCATTTGAAAAGCAGCAATGTCTGTAACTTAACAAGGTCACCCTTAGCCTCATGACTATTATAAGTTAAAAATAACCACAGTAAAGTGTGTGCTCTGATTGGTCAACTTCGTAATTGCTGAAGCGAACTCCTCGATTGATTTGGTTTAATCACAACGGTGAAACAGATCTACAGGATAAATCACAAAATCCATACACTAAGTAACGCGAACTATAAAGCTAAACGGAACACAATATAACAGACTTACGATAATAAGTTCAATTCGCAACATATTTGTTGATGTTCATGAGTTCGAGTGTCCGAAACGATCTCGCTGACTAGCACAGGTCAGCGGTCCTGGCGAGTCCTCAGTATGTGGCCAGCGGTAGTCCCTTCAATTGCACCATTTGTCCATGGGTGTACGCTTCTGACATGAGCAAATGTAAAGACTAGTTTTACACACACACTTGTTATTTTTTTTGGTTTCATGAGATTTGCTAATTAAAAGAGGGCTCTTTGCTGAAATGTATCAGTGTTACATTATAAAACAAGTGGTAAACACCACAGCGTACATGTTGGAGGTTTGCTTAACCCAGAGTCTCTCTCAGCTATCACCTCACATGACTCTTATGCATCTTTTGTGCTTAGCAACCTCCTGTGTGCATCAATAATTAGAGTGTATGCTGTGGTGTTTACCATTTGTTAAATGGCAACCAACTATTGGCTAGGGGTCAATGAGAGCTCAAAGTAAAAACAAGCCAGTTGCCGTTAGGGCATGAATATGGGAGTGGCTGAGTTGTGTAATGCTTTTATATTTTTTAGTGTTGTTGATGGAGAACATGGAACAAGTCTCTAGGACTTTTCCCAGAGGGGGGTTAAGCAAAATGAAAGTGATAGGGGAATCTCACATGAAAACTGCTCCATTTTTATGTATCACTTCTTAAGATAGTTTCTGGGAGGAGGTGTGTTTCCTTACCACTTAATATCATGGAGTGGTTGCCAGGAATGAAAATGTTGGTCACCCAAATAAATTTAACACAGCATTAAATATCACTTGACAACTGAACCACACTGCTAATAGCCTAGAGTAAGTAGTGTAGTTGCTTGGATTTTGAAACTTGGAGTAAGGAAGGTTTCAGTTATGAACTGGAAGCATGGAGATAATAATAAACCATTTGTTCTCTGTTTTTGTAGGCTTGGAGAAGTGACGGATTACCACTGACAACAAGTAGCAATGATGCAGCAAAAATATTTGATGCTACCCTAATGCAGGTTGGCTTTGGTTGAAAATTTATACAAGTGTCAGGGCTAAAGTGAAATATCATGAGAATCAAACTACTAATTTTAACTTGGCTCTGACGAAGGGCTAACGCTCGAAACGTCAGCTTTTGTAATCATCACGGTGGCCAATTTACCATTTCAATTTTGTTGATATATCCAAATTATTTCGTTACTCCCACCGACGCAGCCCCAAACAGTTTCTTTCGAAACTATCAGCCTTTACTAATTTTAACTGATACAGATATCTTAATTTTTATTTATTGTGCACAATTCTAGTATGGCAAGATATTAATTTGTTTTTATGATCAACTTGAAAAACCCTAATTAATATGTATGATTATCAATGTGGGAGAGGTGTAAATCTAGATTTGCCTTGCCTGCAACCATTAATTGATAGCTACAAAATGAATAACAAGGAAAATCTTTATGAAGATATGAGCAACTTTAAATTTTCTAAATAAAAATTAAGTTTAAATGGCTACCATAAAATTCCGAAAATATTAAGCCCCTCTGTGTACAAACCCCTCCATGTAGAAGCGCCCAAATTTGAAATGAAAAAATACCTCGTATAATAAGCCCCTCTGAACATAACCCCCTGGGATTTGTATTTGGAAATTTAATTCTTTATAATACAAACCAAAGCAAACTACATATAACCACTTTTATCAGGAAGTCTTTTTAGTCATAAAAGAATGATTCCATGCACTAAAGCAATGAGGTCAACAAGTCTTCAATCGCGCCTTGAATTCATTTGGTCCATAGACAAAGTATTTGCAAGGAAGTTCAATCCTGTCATCCTGCACCCAAACTCCCTCTGGGGCTCGACACTTTTCATAGTTATCATGAACTGTGAGCCTGAACTACATTACTGTTTTTAGTGTATTTCCATTCTAACAAAGTTTATTGCCATTGACTGTTTGAACTTGGCATTTTCAATGTGATTAATTTGTTATCATCAATCTCAAGTCAAAACCCTAATAATTACCAGTTGCACATTAAAAAGCTTTGACACAAATTTCCCTCCAATTATAAGCCCAGCCAGTTGAAATGCAAATTTTCCTCCTATAATAAGCCTCTTGGAATATAAGCCCCTTCCAAAAATAAGCTCCTTCCAAAAATAAGTTCCTTCCAAAAATAAGTTCCATCCAAACATAAACTCCTTCCAAAAATAAGCTGCTTCCAAAAATAAGTTCCATCCAAAGATAAAATCCTTCCAAAAATAAGTTCCTTCCAAAAATAAGCTCCTAAAAGGTCCTTTGAAAAATATAAGCCCCAGGGCTTATTCAGAATTTTACAGTAATTCTCATAACCATTGATGAATAGCAGTGATGAGTTTGTAAATAATCTATGGTGGTCTCTTAATGGGGGTAATTATTACAAGATAGATTGGTTTTAGGCAACTGAGTTGATCACCAACGGTAACTAAGGATTGGGGTCATGCCATAACTTCCATGTAGCTTTTTCCTGAGAGATATGACAATTACGCCTCGTGACAACTAATGTCCTTGTGGGAAAAAATGTATCTGGTTTATTTATTTTTTGTTTGTTGTTGTTTTTTTTCTTTTGGTTTAATTCGTACACAGGATGGCATGATTGACAACAGTGTCAATGGAATTGAGGGCTCTGTCTCGAAGATATTAGCAGCAGATCCCAACTTTGGCCGGTGAGAACTTTTCTATTCAGCACTTTGAACAACAATTATTGTGCAACTTTTTATTGGCATGGACTGAAGACAATTCTGGACAGAATAGCCTATTGTTTATTGAAGAGATAAGATTTAGGTAGATACTTGTGTCAAGGACATTGAATATAAAAAGAAATGTGAATTATTATCGTAATCATTTAAACAAATATTGAGTTAATTGAGTTGTTGAAAACTAATACCTCGTGTGCAAATTAAAATAAATATTCTTCCTTGGATATTCCCATTGCCATTTTAGTGATTAAGTCTTTGCACTCCTTTTAGTTGCAATCAGTAAAATTGACTGCTTGGCCAAAGTCACCATTCCTTTCCAAAAATTTGAACAACTTAGATTATTCAGTTATTGCCATATTAGTGACTGGGTGATTTAAAAATGATTTGTGGTGACTTCTAGAGAGCAGTAGATCTTGGTTATAAAGGAATATCTTTCTTATTTTGTCTAAGTACATGAGGGTGCTTTTAACTTTGATTATCCTTATTGGCTCACAATATGCTCAGTGGATGTCACCTGAACCCAGAAATGGTGTAACATATTCGAGAGAGTTTCTGTGGTTCAGTGCTAGGAAAGCATTTGAGAATCTGGCTTCAAGGACAAACCAGACCTTCATTCTAAAAGAGTATTAATTTATGGTATCATTTTTGTGGAGTGTCCCATTTAAATGATATCACCTGTTTTTATTTCAGTAATGGGTCATGTGATCTCATGTGGCTTAGACCTGATCTCATCTGGAAAAGGAATCCACGCAGATCAAGAGCTGAAGAGCAGCATGCTGTCCCTTGAAGGGTTAGCTGCCAGGAGTAACATCACAAACAGAGAGACTGCATGTCAAGGCAGTCAAAGAATGGGCAGAAAGGTGAGTGTTACCAAGATGTCATGTCAATCGCTGAGACAAAATTTTGACTTTCATTAAGTATTTGTCTCTTCCTGTAAGACGCGTCTATTTAAATGGGTGACTAATCACATTTTTAATGATTGTGAAATGAAAATCACATGCGTGAACTGTGGATTAAGAATTGAGCACTAATTAAGCAGTAATAAAAATAAAGCATTCACAAAAATTTCTAGGCCTGTGCGGGCTTTGAATCCTTGATCTCTGAGATACTGGATACTGCAGCGTTTTAAACAGATTGTTTCTTTTCAACAACATCTTTATTTATAATCACAATTTAAACTATAAATTAAGACTACCTGCAATATAGCGAAGCTAATCGAGGCAGGTAGTATGGGAAACTTGTCAATTACATATTAATATATTATTCCAATGACAAAAAATACATAATTACAAAGGTACATATGTCAATTACAAAAGTGAATACAAAAATATAGGTATGCTAATTAACGAAGCCACGAGCACATAAATAAAAACAGGAAAAGCTCAAAATACTCTTTATTTTAATGAAATCTAGTTTCTTGCCATTTCATTTATTAATATATCAATATCAGGATTTAAGAATCCTGGTCTAGAAGGATATGAAGTAAGGATTCAGTTATATTTTGGGAGCTGTCTCAAAACATCAGGAATACAGTTCCAAATTTTTGCGCCCATAGAGGAAAAAGAATTCTTGTAGTGATTTAGTCAAGAGTAGTTTATATAGAAGTTACCAGCGGTAGGAGATCGTGTGTTATAATGATGAGCATCTTTAATGAGTCTAAAGAAAGCAGAAATATTAGATGGCACGACTTTGTTATAGACATCATGCTTTAAGATAGAGAAATTTTTAAACTAGATTAAAGGTAAAGACAGAATATTGGTAGAGATCAATCATCAAGCGGGATACCCGTTTTTGAAGATGGAGTATCTTGTTTGAGTACGTTTTGGCTACGTGTCCCCAGGCAGAGCTGTTACAGTTATCTATGGTACAATAGTTTATATCATAACTTTATAGTTGTGACCAAGAAAATATGCAAACACATCTCTCACACCAAGAATTCGCTACTAATTTTTATGCCTAAAAAGTAAGGGTGGTCTAAATTATCATCGCTGCCTTCGTCACTTCTGGAAGATTAAAAATATCTTCTAAGGCAAAAATTCCTTATTTGTTTTCCCTACCCACCATTATACCTACACCTACAAATATGAAATTGTCATGTACAAAACAATTTGTAAAATTTCTGCTGCAATGAGTGGCTACTGGCAATTTCTCAAATAATCCCTCTACCCTTCTCCCTTGTCATCGGTGCTACACCTCAAGAGGGTGAGTGACAAAAGGGGTACAATTTGGTTGGACAAAGAGGCTGTCCTCACCATATCCCCTTTTCCTTCACAGAGGAGCCCCTTATGGACAGCAATATGAGCAATTGATTACTGACAATATACTTCCATTCTCATTTCTTTCAGAAATACTGTCCAAGCATATCTAACGTGTGAAGATATATTAATGGAGAACCCAGCTGACATGTTTGCTTTGAAGATGGCTCACGACTCCTACTTCTAGAGATTCAATCGCAAGGGTGATGCCGAAATGGAAGGAAAACATGCCACTCTATGGGTAGATGGCTGAGCGCTAAATGTTCTAAGTTATTTCAGTATTCAATCAGTGTTTAGTCTGTCTTGTGTGGAGGATCCTGCCTTTCTCTACGCAGTAAGAGGCTAGTCAATCAATCAATATCAATATCAGTCAATACTTTATTTACCCACATAGCGTCAATGAGCTCATAGAGCTCATTCAAAATACGTACGTGCCAGAGAACTTGAAAATACTTGCGTGTCAGAGAGCTTGATCTCATAAACAGCTCCGTTTGTGTCTACCTAAAAAGGTTGTTAAGTTAAACTTCAATTAAATACTGTTTTTGATAACCGTAATGACTCACTTTAGAGCCTTAACCCTTGCAAACTGAATTCCCAGTTTTCTGGGAATTCCTAGGAATTCCAAGGAATTCTCAAAAATTCCAAACTATGCAAATCAGCTGTAATATGAAAAGCTTGGAATTACTGGGAATTTCTGGGAAAGGAAGGTTCCAGTTTTGTGAGGACTTGGAATACCTAGGAATTCTCAAACATTTTCAACTCTGCAAACTTAGCTCTGATTTGAAAAGCTTGGGATTACTGGGAATTTCTGGGAAAGGAAGGTTCCAGTTTTGTGAGGACTTGGAATTCTAAGGAATTCTCAGCTATACAATTACCACCTTTAAGTTAAGAAGGGCGGAATAATTGGGAATTTCTGGGAATTGAATTTGAGGCAAATTAAATAACCCTGAAATCCAAATAATTCAGAGAAATTCTCAATACCTTGAATATGAAAGTTTCAAGACAAGGAGTAATTTTAGAGGCTTAAAACTGTTTCAATAAAAGATATGCTAAACAAAATATACCAACCAAGACTGAGATGTATATACCTGAGATGTATGTACTGAGATGTATATAACCAAGACTGAGATGTATATATGGTTGTTTATGTTTATCATGAAATATATTATTTAAACTAAGGTTTAGTAAATCTCAATATAAATATGCACTTTTCCATAAAGCAGCAGTCAGTGATATAAAGTGCAAATTGTCAATTTAAATCCAATGTACCCATATCACAGATATGCTTTCTAACCTCAAAGGCCTCGTGGATTCCAGTCATAAAAGGTTTTCTTGTGATGCAAAATGTCTCATGTCCGGAGATGCGCCGAAATCATAATACATAAACATAATCATAAGCATGGGTCAACGCTTCGGAATGTGCACATTAATTTGTAGGCAAAAATTCTACCGTACTATAATCGCTTCCTTCTCTTGTACAAATGTTTCTTCGTTATGAGACGCACTTGACTCTGTTGGCACCGCTGCTAGCTCAGTAGAAGCGAAACAGGAATCGAGATGGTTGTGTTGGAACGTGTCGCTGAACGCTTGTTACGGTCCATCGGAGCAACTTCAGAATACCCGTCCATGTGTCAGGAGGCTTTGAAGAATGAGTCCATCTGTTATAATAATGAGGGTAAAACACGTTTGTAATCACAGTTAAAATTGTGATTGCCTTCTGGTTGTTTCTCAACTTTGCCGTGAACACAACTCAAGTCAGGGTTTCGAGTCTTTGTTTCCTCGACGGCTTCCGGCCACAAATCTTGCATTTGTAGTACATTCGATTCTTCTCGATTATGTTTACGTAGAGTGAATTCACATCATTATTTAGATCATCTTCAGAACATGGATACAAGGTAAAACCATCGTCAACATCGCCGATCAGCTCAGTGAAACCTTGCGTGTTCTCTTAAGACTGCAATTGGGTAAGCCAGCGGATTCTATTTACAAGCCAATGGCAATTCCCAAAGTATCCACGTGATCTTACCCGTGATTGGAAACAAAGGAAATTCCATTTGGCGCTCATCTTTGAATGTACTTTTCATCCACTGATCGCTCGTGCGTTAAGTTATTCTTCTCTCGACTGTTTTGCTTAATATGACATCTCTAAAGATGGATTTTATCGTCGAGCAATGGGAAAATGAGAATAGCGTGAGTGCTGTAAATGAAAAGCAAGTCTTTGGCGCCGTGAAGTTGAAAGAAGGGACAACGTACAACCATCGATTGGCCGGCACAAGGATCGAGCGGCCATTTAATTATAAAGCTACGGATTCTGAAAGTTTGTGGTGAGTACAAATTGCGATATTTGGTACGTGATCAAACCTGAGAAGCGAATCGGTCACATGCATGCCACAGTTTCTTAAACTTACGCTTTTCAATGAAATAAATCTATCAGTAGGCTAAAGGTTTCAGGATTAGTTTAGTCGCGTTTGGAATTTGGCAACTGAAGCTGCGAGCCCAGCAGAAAAAGACAAACGGCTGCTTAGTCTGCAGTTTGGGATAACTTCATTGCAATTAATTATTACAGTTACAACAAGAATTTAATATTAAAAATCAATTATTTAACTGTAATAAGGCCCTTCACTCCCAAGAGTGTTCAGTCAAAATTTAGAAAAAATCTCTCAATTTCAACTTGCAGAATCGACAAAAACAAACAACATAGCATGGAGATGTTGCTTGACAGCTTACATTTGAATTTTAACACACGAGTTTTATCCAAGGAAGTTACAACCACATTAAATTAAGTCAAAGCCTGACTCAGGGAGGAAAGGATAAAGTGTTGTTTGTATCATTATCCCAAATTAAATGATTCCTTTCAAGACTATTTTTTGACTGATAGTATTTATTGCAATAAACATAACCCAAGCTATTGCATTTCATGAAAAAGAATCAACAGATTTTATTCACAATTTGTGTCAAACCAAAATTACTGATTCACTAGGACTATTTTAAATGAATAGCTGTAATTGAGGATAATTAATACGAAGTTTTCAAGAAAAGAAGAAGAAATTTCATCCTAATATTACTGCATGTTGATGTTAATATACAACAGCAAATAATTAACATGTAAACCTGAGTTAGCAGGTAAATAAATTTCATTGACTGCTTAAATTTATAGTTGGGAGTTAATACATATATGTATTTGATATTAGTTGCCTTGAAGTATTCCTAAAATTCCCAGTAATTCCTTGGAATTTCCAGCAAGTTTTTAGATTCACAGTATTTCAGGGAAGTCATTGGTACTCTGAGTTGGAATTCCTAAAAATTCCCAGGAATTCCCAAGAATTCCCAGGAATTTCAAGTCCTGTTGGCTTATGAATGTGGAATTTTTTAGAATTTCTAGGTTTTTTTGGGAAATTTCAAGGTTTTTTTGGGAATTTCTAGGATTTTTTGGGAATTTCTAGGTTGTTTTTGGGAATTTCTAGGTTTTTTGGGAATTCCTAGGAATTCCCGCTCTGAATTACCGTGAAAACTCACACCTCTCATTCCCAGTAATTCCTAGGAATTTCTAGGAATTCCAAGATCCATTTCGCTAGAGTAGGCCGCACTTGTTCACTTATGGTACCTCAAGGGAAGGCGCTTATTAGAAATAGGGCGCTTATTTAAAAAAAAAGAAAAGGAAAACAGCAATGAGTTGAGTGTTAATCTGACAGTTTTTGAGGAAACATTAAATTACCTTTCTATCAACGGCAAATATCTCCACGGAATGTACGCGTTTGGCCTGATAGAAACAGGATTTTACAGAGAAGCAGAGAAGCATGCACTTAAGGTTAGCTTTAAAACTTTGTTGATAGCAATTTTGTGATATTTAACTTCTTAAACAATTTAGGAATAGCCTGTCGTGATCTTCATTCTGAATCATGGCTGGGTAGTAGGCTTACAGTCTACATTTCCTTGTTGTGATTCACATAATACTTCAATGGTGTGGTTGTGTTCACTGCCTGAAGAGGCAGACCTCACCATTTTGCAGTCAAAACGTAGCGATTATCACATCGGAAGTGGTTACATCCTAAAACAAACAGTAGCATTCCGATGGTAGTGATTTATTTGTTTCTTTTTAAATTTTTTTTCTCGCGCTAATTTTATCTTGCGAAGGGTCTTGAATTGAATCCAAGAGATTGCTGGAGCACTCATGCAGAGGCCCATGTTATAGAAATGGAAGGATGTTAGGATGAAGGAATTAAATTCCTTAGCACGACCTTGAATGACTGGACTGTAAGGCCTACATATGGTGAATTGTACTTAACGTTAGCACCGCTGTCTTGCTCATGATATATAAATTTTTCGAATTTTACCTAACGTTAGAACAGCTGTCCTATGCATAATATATAAATTTTCTGCTGTTGCTGCCATTTAGATCTGGAGATTGAAAGTAATGGGAAGGGTTGCAATAAGTTAGAATTAGAAGCCTTGGGCTCACATACCGAGATAACAGTCAAGTTTTTTTTTTTTTTTTCAGCTTGCGTTGGCTCTTTATACCAAGAGTAAAGTTACATGAATTTTTCCTTCAGGGGATTTACAGAAAAATAAGCTCACACCCATACAATAATTCCGCGAGACACAGCCTTCAGTTTAAGCCCCATTGAGATTTTGGGCAATTGTCAGAAAACCCTAGCTTCAGATAACGGTACTACAAAATACCAGCAGGAGTTCTTTTTCTTTCCCGTGGTATGCAGTACGCCCTTAGTATTCCAGCACTTGCTGTGAAAGACATCGAGCCATTTCAACACACTTACTTCTCTCTGCTTTCCGATTGAAGCTTCCCCAGCAACAACAATGACAACAACAACAACAAAAGGACCACATTATTCCGTATGAAATTACACAGACCCGAAACCGGGATGATTAGTGAGAAAACAGTTGGGAGAGGAAGGATTGGGGCTTATGGCCAATGTTCAGTTCTTCTTTTGTAAAAGTTAAAGATGTTCGTATTTCTTCCTTTCTTTCTTTCATCCTTCAATCACCCTGTGTAGATGGGAGCTATGCTAGCCTGTCACAATTACTGGCACTGGGCGCTATACCACATCGAAAAGGTTATTATCTCTTTCTTTAAAGTTAATGTTATGGTTTTTGTGTTTGTTTGTTTGTTTACTGGTTTGGTTTTCGCATTCGTGGTTATTTTTTTTTAGCCATGTTTGCTATTAAACGCCAGCCTTTCTTTATTAGGGAGAACATCAAGCCGCAGTGGACATTTTCATGACAAGGAGGTGTAGTATAAAAATGATCGATAACCTGTGATTTATTTTTGACATTACTAATTCTCATCAGGTCACACCTGATAGGTACATACACGACGTACATGTCAAATTAAAGTTATTTTATGCCAATTTGTTGTTTAATTCGCTCAATACTTGGAGATTCAAATTATTATAATATCCTCTTTCTCTCTAGAAGTGCGAAATACTTTATGTGTGTTTGTACAGTATCGTACACCTAGAGGGTAAATACATGAATTAATTCTAACTGTGTAGCCTTTCTTTCTTGGTCAAAGGTTGGGAAACGTTGCCATTCTGGTGCCATGCTTGACTTAGTGGACGCTTCCTCACTACTCTACAGACTTCAGTTGGAAGGTAATGAGATAACACGTACCTGCAGATGTGTTGTGAATATCATTATTCGTTTTTTTGTCCATCGATCGTTTGATCTATCGAACGATTAATAAGTCAATCCATGGTACAATCAGTTATACTAATCATTTGGCAGTCAGTCTACTAGTTATTCAGCCTTTCAATCAGTAATTTATTCAATAGATACATCAACGTATTATTCAAATAATCTATGAATCAATCGAGATCAAGCAAAAATGTAAACAATGACGTCTGCATGATTCTGCCTATACTGAAATTATTGGCATGGCTGAATTAAACGCATGACTTGATCCATTTTGTTTTACGATGTTTTTTGTTGTTTTGTTTGTTTTTTTTCCTGTAGGTGTTAATGTTAATGATGGGTGGAGAGAGCTGTTTCATTTGTGGGAGTCACACACAGATGATCACATTCTGGTACGTGCTATACGTTACGCGGCGGTGTAGCATACAATTAATTATCATCTTCATAATTAGCAAGGTGAGGACAGTCGCAGGTGCTTACTGCTTACTGCTATGTCAACAAACCTTGCAAAATGCCAATTAGAGACCCTTTTGAGAAAGCTTCGATGTGACATTTCTTAATGGTTAAAGGGAACCTCAACTCTTCTAACAAATAGCGCTCAAACTATTCCAAATGTATTTCTCGATACATCTGGTTTGAAAAAAATTGTCTTACCAAGCATTCTGTCTTTTTTTTTCTCTTTGTGCTTTACATGTATGCTAGGTGGGAAATGTCTCTCACATAGTGTCATTTACTCCTAAAGGGATGTTGGCCATCTCCTGGAACTCCTTGTATATGTTTGAGTTCCCCGCTTCTAGAATTTGACAGTAACCGTTGATTTCAATTTTGAAGAGTATCAAAAGTAATCGGGGATTGCTTAGATTTTGCCTCACTATGTTGGACGATTGGTCTAGGAAACCCATAACACCTTTTAAACCAATCAGATGCACACCTTGGACCAATGGCAAACTGGGTACCCCCGCATGTTCCCGCGCCTCGGGCAGTTCTAATTTTGAGTCCTTCTTGGATTTTAGTGATAGTTTCTTTCCTTATAATTGGCTGATGTGATTACTTTGGTTTTTGTTCACAATACGCAATCGAGAATCGCCCTCTTTTCCTGGGTGGTCTTACACGATGAAAATTACGAGCCATTGCTTTCACCGAGACCTCTCCTCACCCAAAGCCCAGGTCACTCACACATCCTTCATTAGCTGTTGGTTAATTAATTTTTTTTACGTATTTTACTTGATTATTAATTTTTTCAGCTCAGGTTTTCAATGATGTTCATATGTTGATGTGTACACTGGGAGCTAAGAAGGAAGATGCAACACTAAATCTATTGATGTCACTTAGAGACTATGTTAGGTAATATGGAAAAAGGTGTAGAAGAACGTTCAGATCAACAACCTGTCATTCAGTGAAAGAGTGTTAGTTATCTCTCAAGCGTTGATGGATTTGTGGCATTCTGATTAACTTACTACACTTCCTTCGATGTAAAATACCCGTAGATCTAAGTTATAGTTATTTATAACTGACTATATCACCAAGTACTTTCCCAGGAACTGAACAGGAGACTATGTCAAGCGAGCAACAATTTTATTATCACTTTCTGCAAACGAGATTTGGTTGTTCCAGCTCGTGGTCGTAAAATTATTTGCAGTGACAGGTTCTCAGTGAGAGGGTCTTAAAAAAAGAAATCAACTGAGAACGGCGATGTATTCAAACCGCAGAAAGATTCATGAACTATCGTAAAAGAAGCACGTTTTGTTAATCTTAGGTTAACGTTTGTTCACGTATCTAAGCGGGTGATTTCCGTTTCTAGTAATATAATTATCTTGAACTTCTTTGTTTCCTTTGTTTTTTTAGGGATGGCTCAGGAACAAATTGCGAAGTATCTAGAGAGGTTCGTTTGGCCCTATGTGAAGCGTTTGAACAGGCTGACAAGGTAAATTCACCTCTTTTACGGTCTCCCAACTTGACTTCACTAAACACTTATTTGGATATATCAACAAAGTTGAAATGGTAAATTGGCCACCGTAACGATTACAAAAGCTGACGTTTCGAGCGTTAGCCCTTCGTCGGAGCGAATAAAGAAATTGTGGGCTGTGGGTGCTTTTAAAGCAGAAAATGGAGCTACGTTATTAATGGGAACATGGCAACGAGAAAAACAAGAATAAATTAGTGGAATGAAAAGCGTTCGTTGATACTTGTGGGATTTAGACTGCCGGTTTGAAAGATGAGCTTTTCTTCAAGATTTTTACGGCTTTCCGTGCTACCTAAGTGTAATGAAAGACCGCAGATTGCCATATGTTGCTTAGAATGATTAGGTAAATTAAAATGTCTAGCGACTGGTTTCGATGTGTCCTTGTCATTCCTTTCCACGTCTCGAAGGTGTTCTCGGAATCGGTCACCTAGTCTTCTGCCTGTTTCGCCGATGTATATCTTTTTGCAATAAGTGCAAGTTATGCAATAGATTACATTGGCGGAGGTGCACGTGAAGTGATCAGCGATCTTAATGGATCGCTTAGGTCCCGATATTTTATCAGTGTTGTGAATAAAAGGACACGTTTACGAAACAGGCTCATCTTTCAAACCGGCAGTCTAAATCTCACAGGGATCAACGAACGCTTTTCATTCCACTAATTTATTCTTTTTTTTCTCGTTGCCATGTTCCCACCAATAACATAGATCCATTTTCTGCCTTTAAAAGCACACACAACCCACAATTCTTCTATTTGCTCCGACGAAGGGCTAACGCTCGAAACGGCAGCTTTTGTAATCGTTACGCTGGCCAATTTACCATTTCAACTTTGTTAATATATCCAAATTATTTCGTTACGCCCACCGACGCAGCCCCAAACAGTTTCTTTCAAAACTATCATCCTTTATTCACTAAACACACGACGGACTTATGACTGGAACAATGAAAGGCTTGAGGTTTAATTTTCTCTTTTTTTTTGGAAAGGGAAACTTCGACAGAGCTGTAGACATTTTAAAACCCCTCCGTTATGACGTTGTCAATATTGGGGGCAGTAACGCACAGGTTCGTGTATTTCATTGCAATTCATTGTCATTAATTAGTGCAACTTGTGGCAACATCTCTTTGGCTCTTCTTTGACAGAGCGGGACATCTTCAACTTATTCCTGATTCACGCTGCTCTGCATTCTTCACGAAAAGAGCATCATCACTTGGCAAGGTAAAGTGCAGTTTCTTTCGTTTGAACCTATATCCTTTTCATATCTGAATTAGATATCTGTTGATCCTAGCAAAAGTTGAAGTTTAAGTTTAAGTTTAATCTATTCGTCACAGGAATGGCAGGAGAAAGGAACAGAACTTTCGTTCTAATTGACACCTAACCCCCATTTTACCCACCCATCCCATCCCGGGGAGGACATCCATCACACAGTAATCTCGTGTGTGGGAAATTAACGTCTCCTACCCCAACCCTACAGGAGACGGGACCTCCATTTATCGTCCCTATCCGAGAAGACTAGAAAGTCTAACCATTTGCAGATATTATTACAAAGGCAGCACTTTCTTCTCAGTTAATTAAAGACCCTAAGTGTTGGTCCGGCCAGATTTGAATTCACGACCTCCCGCACATCAGTCCGGCGCTCTACCAATTGAGCTAACTGGGAGGCGGTTTGAACTAACCATTAGCTTGGCCCCATTGGGGCCAGGTAAAGTGAGGTCGACACATAGGCGTGATATGCAAAAGATATCACGTTTCTATAAAATTCAGATCTAATGCATGAAATATAACCTATAACCGAATTGAAATGACTACTGCTAAGCAATACCTGGGCTGAGTCTTTAAGAGAAAGTGAGGTGGTCTTTTTGAACATAAACGTCAAGCTTTACGTCATTGTTGAGATCCTTGGGCTAAAAACAACCCTTTGCAAAAGATCCACAGCGAATAATAAGTGTGGCCATGCAGATGAACACCACCCAGCTCCCAGTTTAAAATTGTTGGCTCAAGCTGAGAATCTGATTTTTACATATCTATAATCAAGTAAGAAAGACGGGGGGATAAATTGCACGGGGGAAGGGTAGGGCACCATTTGTCACGGTTCCTGACCTCGCAAATGCATTTTCTAAAGTGTACCTTTTCATCTAAAACGATTCAAAGAAATTTTTTTTTCACGTACGCTAGCGTTTTCGTTTTGCTCTAAAACAGCTCTCATTACTGGGTCCACCTTTTAACTTGTGTACTCACGAAACAGCTTTTTATTGTTATTGTTCCCTTGTGTTGATGCAGCCATAGTCACGAAACATCCGAAAATTCAAAAAATACGACTTTTCTAAATAAAAGCCGGCAAAATTAACCTGTAACGAAAAGTGTGTCTTCTTTCAGGAGCTTATTGACAGAGAGAAAGGCAATGAAAGAAAACGCTCCAATGACAGACCGACTCATGGGGCAGGCCCTTGCTTTACATGTGTAGTAAGGTCAGGAGAAAACTCTTTGAAATTCATAGTCGGATATACAACACCAACACGGTCCGCGTCAAAATAATGGCTCCATGATATACGTTTAAGAAACTTAATTAACCATAGCAACTCACCAGCTGGACTGTAATCCAATTGAATAAAGCAGTAAGGAAAAGGTTTTTTATTGTCATTACTAATGCATGGTGAACTTTCTAGAATGTAAGCGAGTTAAAAATCAAATGAATGCAGACAATGTATCCCACAAAAGCGAGAGAAAAGGAAATTAAGCTCTGGACATTCAAGGTGGCTTTTTTAATTCACCGTTTACTTGTCGAACTGGAATTTGGAAAGTTTTTGTTTGTTTGTTTGTTTGTTTTTTGTCTTTTGTTTTTGCTTTTAACAAAATAAGTTTTCAGGTTATTCATATGTAATTACACAAAGATAGTCCCTAAAGCGGAGGGTTGCTGCCTATTGGGCACAAACTCGGCTACTTTCGCCCCCATACTAGCGCGATATCCTTCCCTATGGTAGGCGGCGAACATTGCTGGTGTAAAGAACTGATGATTGGTAGAGTGCTGTGGGAAAACCCCACATAACGCCTCAGACAAACTGCGACATGTATTCCCATGGCAACATTCACAGCAACAGAACGTCAAGCGATTAGCTCTCTCCGATGACAGCCCGGGACCAGCCCCCCAAAGACCAGCCTCCAGGTCTTCATCCATAGTAGTTGCATAAACCCCAATTCTTAGACAAAATCAAAATGTCCGAGAAATTTTTTGGACAAAATCAAAATGTTCGAAAAAATCTAATGCCGATTCTAACTCATTTTGGAATGACAATCAAATTTTCACATAAAATTTAGTCAAACGTTTGGTTAAGCATAAATAAAAATAAATAAAAGTAAATAAAAATAAATAAAAATAAATACTGACTAAATAAGGGTGGCACGAGGGGGCTAACCCCTTGTAGGAGACTTCGAGAGATTGCACTTCGCGCTTGCGCGGGGTGTGCGGGATAACTTCTCGAAGTCTACCCTCTCGTTTAACACACTTAAAGAAATAAAAAAAATGATTTAAAGAAATAATAAAAAAATATTTAAATAAAATATTTGCAAAGATAAAATGGCATCAATAGCAAACCGTCTTTGGAATACACTCCAAAGAACACTGGGTTATTCAAACCAGAGTGAAGAATCAAACGAATCTAAACAACAAAATACTGAAAACAATCTGAGAAAAAAGATTGAAGATGTTGTTGACTGGGGAAAGAAAAAGGTTGAAGATTGGGGAAAATGGTTAAAGGGGTTGGTTGCACCACGAGCTGTGGTTGATAACAAGTTGAAAGATTTTAAAACACGTATCAACAAACTCAATGAAAAAACAGATCAACACCAATTCAATCTTGTTGAGAGTGAGACTACATTGAAAGGGTTTTCAAATCATTACACGATTGATGGAGTAGAGGGTTATGGGCCGATAGACTTTTTTCAAGCTGTAAAACCGACTGTTATCAAGTTTCTGTTAACACAGAAAAATATCAAGATAAAGTTTGTTTTGAAGTGTCATATGGCAAAGACAAACATTAATACGGGTGAGACTGAGATACAGTTTACATATTTTCATTCTTACGAAGAGATTATCTTTCAAGAAACCGACCGAGAAGAGATTTATCAAAAAGGTATCGACAAAATGACAGAAAGCATGGCAAAGTGGACAAGAGAGGGAAGTGGTTGGACTTTAGATTCGATTGCGGGGTTGGATTTACACACGGTGAAATACACCCCTCTGAAAGGATCTTCATACATTAAACTGCCACCAGAGCTCGCAGCTAAGAAAGCCATTGTAAACATGAAGAATGAAGATGCTGAATGTTTCAAATGGTGTGTTACGAGAGCTTTGAATCCTGTTAAGAGTCATGCTGAACGTATCACAAAGATTTTGAGAAAGCAGGCGGAAAAATTAAAATGGAATGGAATTAAGTTCCCGATGGAGGAGAAAGATATTCGCCGCTTTGAAACGTTGAATCCGGGTATCGCTATCAACGTTTTCAGTTATGAAGGAGAAGTCGAACCCTTGAGAGTGAGCAAGATCGAGAAGATCAATACTCGTATCCGTCTTCTTCTCATCTCTGATGGTGAGAAAAAGCATTATTGTCTCATCAAATCTATGAGTCGACTCTTATCGAGTGATTTGTCGAAAGATGGCCATAAGAAGTTTATCTGCGATAGATGTCTCAATTATTTTGGTTCACAGAAAGTTCTTGATAAACACGATGAGTTGTGTCGAGAGCATGAGGCAGTGAGAGAAAATTATGCCTGAAAAGGGAACTTTTCTCTTCTTCAAAAACCATCACAGAAAAATAGACTTGCCGTTTGTCATCTATGCCGACTTTGAATCGATCATCAAACCTCTGCACTCTGTTCAATCAAATCCTAAAAAGTGTTACACTGATAAGAAGCAACTACATATCCCGGTGAGTTTTTGTTACTACATCAAGTGTTCATTTGATGATCGATATTCGAAAAAGGTTGAGTACACAGCAAAGTCTGAGGATGAAGATGTTGCACAGATATTTGTCAACATGCTTGAAGAGGAGGTTATATCTATTTACAAAAAACATCCCAAAAAAGAGATGATCTTCACAGACAGTGATGTTGAAATCTTTGAAAATGCAACGTGTTGTTTGTTGTGCGAAGGGGCTTTCAATGATGAACATAATGACTATAAGAAGGTTCGCGATCATTGTCATTACACCGGCAAATTTCGAGGAGCTGCACATAACAAATGCAACCTGTTAGCCCGACGGCCAACATTCACTCCCGTCATCTTTCACAACTTGGCAAACTATGACGCTCATCTCTTTGTCCGAAACCTCGGAGTTACAGAGGGCGACATTGATTGCATTCCAAATAATGAAGAAAAATACATCAGCTTCACAAAACACATTTTGGTTGACAAGTTTATAAAAGAAGAAACGAAACTGATGACCAACGAAGAACTAAAAGAAGTTGCAAAATCACTCGGTCTTTCCAAATTTTCAAAACTCAAAAAAGAAGAGTTGTTGAATCTCATAAAAGAGAATAGTACTGAATTCAGTGGTGAAAAAACAGTTGAAAAAGACATACCGGTAAAGAGAGAGTTGAGGTTCATAGATAGTGTCAAATTTATGCCTGGCAAGCTTGAGGATCATGTCAAGAACCTCGCTAAAAATGGTGAATCTTTTTTTCAAATTATAGGAAAATATTACAGTGGAGAGAAACTTAAACTGTTAATGAGAAAGGGTGAATATCCTTATGAATGGTTGGATTCTATCCACAAGCTAATGGAGACTGGCGTTCCGCCGAGGGAAGCCTTCTTCTCTGTGTTAACGGGTGAGGGAATCTCTGAAGAGGACTATGCTCATGTGTTGAAAGTGTGGAAAGAATGGGGCATGAAGACGATGCGAGATTATCACAATCTTTACAATCGAAGTGATGTTCTTTTGCTCGCCGATGTTTTTGAAAACTTTAGGAAGGTTTGCAAAGGGATTTATGGTCTTGATCCCTGTTGGTACTACACTGCGCCGGGATTGTCTTGGGATGCTTGCCTCAAGACAACAAAAGTAAAGCTTGAGTTGTTGAGTGATATAAACATGTTGCACATGTTTGAAAAAGGCATACGTGGGGGTATCTCAATGATTCCAACACGACATTCAAAAGCCAACAACAAATACATGGGAGAGAAATTTGACCCCTCTCAACCTTCAAAGTTTATCCCATATCTCGATGCAAACAACCTTTACGGTTGGGCGATGAGTAAAAATCTGCCGACACACGATTTCAAATGGGTAGATGAGAAAGATTTTGAAAATTGGAAAGATTTTCCCTGCGTTCTTGAGGTTGATTTACTCCCCATTGAGAAAGATTTACACGATTACTTTAACCACTACCCTCTCGCTCCTGAGAACTTGATGGTTGATAAAGTGAAAAAGCTGCTCTGCACCTTGGGTGGAAAGGAGAAGTACGTCATTCATCGTGAAACTCTGAAACTTTACATGAGCCTTGGAATGAAGATCGGAAAGATTCACCGCGTCATTAAATTCAATGAGAGTCCTTGGATGAAAAAGTACATTGATTTGAATACAAAGATGAGAGCCAAGGCCGACAACGATTTTGAGAAAGATTTTTTCAAACGCATGAACAATTCTGTATACGGTAAGACGATGGAGAACATTCGGAAACGAGTTGATATAAGACTTGTCAACTCTGAAGAAAAGGCGAAGAAGTTGGCAAATAAAGTGAACTTCAAACATTGCACCATATTCTCCGAAAATCTCTGTGCCATTCATATGAGAAAGACACAAATCACCTTCAATAAACCTATCTATCTCGGAATGTGCATTCTCGATCTCAGCAAGAATCTGATGTACGACTTTCATTACAATTACATCAAAGCCAATTATGGAGACAGAGCAAAGCTTCTCATGACCGACACAGACAGTCTCTGCTATGAGATTCAGACGGATGACTTTTACCAGGATATAAAATCAGACGTGCACAATCTGTTTGATACGAGTAACTTTCCGAAAGATCATCCTTCTGGAATACCGACCGGTGTGAACAAGAAAGTTATTGGAATGTTCAAGGATGAAGCCGGTGGAAAGATCATTGAAGAGTTTGTAGGTCTGAGAGCGAAGCTTTACAGCTACAAAATGTTTGATGATGGAAAAGAAGAGAAAAAGTGTAAGGGAGTGAAGGAATGTGTTGTTAAACAAACCATCCGCTTTGATCATTATAAAGAATGTTTATTCGGTGGTGAAAACCAACTTCGTAAAATGGATACCCTCAGAAGTCGGAAGCATGATATATTTATGGAAGAGATCAACAAAGTCGCCTTGTCTGCCAATGATGACAAGCGAATCATTCTTCTAAACTTAGTGGACACATATGCACCGGAGCATTATAAGATTTATGAAATAATTTTTATTGAGTAATCTATAACCCACCAGGATTATAGATTATAAGTTTCAAAGGGTAGAATGATTACTTATTCAAAACTAATTATATATTTCACACCATTGATGGCTATTGTTTTCTTCATCTCTTCTTTTTTGCCAAGCAACTTTGCACCAAGTTTTCCAGGGTTTATGTTAAAATGTTTTGCGGCAGCATACATTGAGGGAAAAACAAATTCTTTTTCTTCTTTTTCAGAATCTTCAACAAGTATTACTTTTCTCTTTGCTGCTCTTTTTTTTACTGAGATTTTATCGGAAGGGTTTCTGATGTAATCAATCAATTCTTTTTTCTTTAGTAAATAACGCCCCACCAAACCGGTATCTTTTGCCCTTTCTAACAGCGCTGGTCTTGAAAGCGAATCAAGATCGTCAAGATTGATTGGTTTTGAAACTGAATCAAGATCGTCGGGTGGTTGGTTTTTGATCAACTCTATGAGTTGAGCTTTTTTGAGATTTTGAAATCTTTTTAGCCTCATATTCTTTGCTTGTTTGAGAAGTGCAACTCTTGTTAAATCGTTGAGGTCTTGTGTAATCTCGGTAATTTTGTTCATTTTATTCAATGCAAATATTTTATTTAATAATTTTTTTTATTCTCTCTTTAAATCTTTTGAAGATCTTTTACATCAATCCATGAGTTGAATTTTTCTGGATAACCACTCCACTTTACAAGAGCTTTTCCTTTACTCTTTCGAATAACCTTCTCAATGCGGAAAATCTCTTGCTTTGCCGGTCTACCATCTAACCTATTTTCTTTACCTTCGCTACAATCCTAAATAGGGATGATTGAGTATAAAATTCCATTTAATCGCAGAGCGCTGAAGGCATCACATCATGTTTGATTGTCCGGAATGTGGGTTAAGTATTACGCAGAGGAGTAACTTTCGCCGACATGTGAAGAGCTGTTCAACATCGAACCATCACATAGCATTTCCGTACTGCACAAAAACTCTAGCAAGAAATGATGGATTAAAGAGGCATATTAAACCTCATCATTCCAATCTGCTTCAATCTGATCAACCGCAGCAAGCTACTCAGGGTTGTATAGTCCTGCCATGGGAGAAACCATTCAATTGCGACAAATGTAAAAGCCGCTTCAAGGTTGAAGAGACTCTAAACCATCATAACTGTCAGAAAAAGAGACATTTTAAATGTAAGACCTGCGGAAAATGCTTTGTTAGAAAAGCGCATCGAGATGATCATGCGAAAAATTCCCACGGAAGACAAAGAGGGGGAGCTTTCGAGAAGTTTAATGATGAGGACTATGAACTACCTACGAGACCCTCCATTGAACCCGACGAAGAGAAAAAAGTTCTCAATGGTGTAAGAATGGATGCCACATTTCGTCCTGAGACAAAAGTGCAGAAGAAAGATTTTTAAAGTGTTTTTGCATGAATCTCGGAAACGGTTACAAAATCGTTTAGGAATAGCCATTAAGGAAAAGAAGGGGATCAAGTGGAACTTAGTTCTTGAAAGTAAGATGTCTCAAGTGATGAAAAATCAGGAGAACCTCCGAGTGCTAACACCTCACTTTACTGCCGGTCCATACACTAGTACCTCAAGTAGTGATGTGATGAAGCAAATTCGCATGGCCTGTCAACGATTAGAAGATGAGATGAGCAATTTTACTGAGCTTGCATCCGGATGGGTCTTAGAAAGAAATAATTATATGGCTCTACAGAGGGCAAAATATGCGCCAATTAAAGGTAACTCCTACCTCCAGCTTCATCCCTTCATTGCAGACAAAAAGGCTATAATCAATGTCAAAAACAAAGATGGCCACTGTTTCAAATGGGCCATTCTCTGAGCTCTTCATCTAGTGGAAATTCATCCTGAGCGTGTAAGCAACTATAAGTCCTATGAAAAGGAACTAAACTTCGACGGTATGTCGTCAAGTTCCTATGAAGATAAAAAACATTTCACAATTTGAGAAGCAAAATCCGAGTATCAGTGTCAGCGTCATTGTATATGAAGTAAAGGGTCAAAGAAAAAAGCGAATAGCAGATTTCTTCCCCTTAAGAATGATGGAAGAAAAGAAAGAACACCACATAACATTGCTTTATTGGAGCGATGGGAAAACAGGTCATTATGCGTGGGTGAAATCTCTGGGCCGTCTACTTCACGACCAGACAAAGAGTCGACACAGAAAATTCTTCTGCGAGCGATGCTTCAATAGGTTTGGAAGACAAGACTTGAGAAGCATATGAAATATTGTCGAGAAGTACCATTACAGAAAACAGAATGTGTGAAAGAAATTATTCATTTTAGAAACCTGCAGAATATTGAGCCAGCTCCCTTCACCATCTGCGCAGACTTTGAGAGCTTCCTCAAACCAATCACTAAGGAACGCGGAAAGAAAACGAAACGATTTCAATACCATGTCCCGTGTAGCTATGGAGGGGTTCTCATCTCGAGGTATCCGGATGTACTAAATCTAGTAAGGTATCACGAAGAGGGGGATGAGTGTGGAGAATGGAATAGCGAAAAAGAAGAAGAGGATAATGAGTGTGAAGAATGGAATAGCGAAAAAGAAGAAGAAGAGGAGAATGAGTGTGATGAATGGAATAGAGAAGAAGATGAGGAGACTTCTCTAGACCTGCTGCATAGAGTTGCGCGTATTTCTTCTGTAATTCCTCCAATCCGAATTTCACTTGTGATAATAGAGTGGATTTCATAGGTTTACGCTGTAGTGGCAATGTACGCTTGATATGCTTTCTTTCGTCTTTCATGGATTGATATTTCTTCACATCATCCGCCAGTTGAGTTTCAATCTCTTGTATCGCTTGACATAACACCACGGTTTCCAAATCGCGACAAGCCTTTTTTACTATTTTCTGACACTCCACTGCTCTCATGCTAGGAATTGCAATGGCTTTTAATCTTCTAGGAAACGTTCTTGCACTACATGCGATTTACATTCTTTCAGATTCTGTTCAACATATTTAATGCGTGCTCTGATAGCCATCAGTTTCTGTCGATACTCTTTGAGAGTGACTGATTGCGTTATCTCTGACAGGTTGACACTATGAAATGAAGTGTGGAAATGATGGAAGTTAAGCTAGTAAGATTATTTTGTATAATTTTTCTTTTCTTATTCCTCGTAGATGGGTGGAGAGAATGCTATAAGACTTGTTGATACACTTAAGTACGCTTCATTTATCACAAGTTGTTAATGAGAAAATATTTTAAAAGCTATGTCATTTCAAGAAAATACTGGAAGCAAGTCATGGTTGGAATTAGCTATAAATGATCCGTTAGTTAAAGTAAAATACCGTAGAATAGCTGAGTCTAATTTGTACGCGGTATTCTTTAAATAATTGGAGCCTGAGCAACTGGATGGTAGAGGTTTAACATTTTAAATGATCTACCCCTTTTATATGGGAATGAAAGATATTATCGAGATAAGGAAAACATGTAAAACATGTACAGTTGAGGTGGTGGTCGCATCTCGGGAACAAAGTCACGTTACCCACGTATGTAAACTCCAGCTAAAACGGTTTTCATATCACAAAATGAAGGAGTTTTTAGAGGCCTTAGAAGAACAGCTGTCGATAAAACAAGACTTGAATGATAGACTGATAATAAATATTACATTCTTTGAATCGTGTCGTGTCTCTCGTTGTAAATGTAAGTCTATATTGTAATCACTTGAAATGATTTTCTATGAATTGTACATTTTAAAAATTTATTATTAAAAGCCTTTCCGATGACATGGCAAGATATTATGCAAGTGTATTCTGACGAAATTCAACGACCTTTTGGATATATCACCCTGGATTTACACCCAGCTAGTGATGATGCCAGACGATTATTCAGTCATCTTTTAAAGCATGAAGGATGTATGCGGTTTTATACCAAAAAATTAGAGAACGAACCGAGCTTTGATGCTCTTAAATCCATCATCGAACGCTTCATGGAACATTGAACAGAATGCTAATGTGTTCTTTTGTTTATTTTCTACGAATTCTGCATTTTAATGGGATATGTAATTTACTTAACTACATAGGGTGTACATAGTCGCACAATTTTAAGAATCGAGTAGAACCGTTCGATTAATAAAAGATGGAGCGATACCTTGTTTTTAACTAATTTTTAAAAATTTTCCTGTCTTCCTTTCTTCCTTTCTTCCTTTCTTCCTTTCTTCCTTTCTTCCTTTCTTCCTCTCTCCTCCTCCTCCTCCTCCTCCCCCTTCCCCTATCTTCCTCTTCCTGTTCTTCTTATTCTCTTCACGCGCGCCTTAGGAAAAACGCAGCCTCCAGCTACGTCTGTTTTTATTTGACCCTTCTAAAATGCAGTGTGACAATTTATTGCACATTTTTTCTTCAAATTGTAGATACAATCCCATTAGAATTTGTGGATTCTCCCGTTATCTGAGGAATCAAATCGATTCTCATTTGTGAAAAACGTCTCTCTCTCTCTCTCTCTCTCTCTCTCTCTCTCTCTCTCTCTCTCTCACTCTCTTTTCTCTAAAATATTCCATTTATTACTAAAACGTAGAATATATCATGAACACTAATTCATCTCCATCTTGAACCCTCCCGAAGAACTTATTAGACGCCATCTTGAATTTTATTGTTCCCATTGTTCGACGCCATCTTGGATTTCCATTGTTCTCCTTACTTCGATCCAAATCATCTAACCCTAACTCGAACCTCGAACCCTAACCCTACTTTAAACTCTCGTACTCCGATTCAACGCTTTTATTTTGTGGACTCTCGTCCATTTAATCCACGCTTTTATTTTGCCAATCCTTACTTTGTGGATTTATATTTTCTGGAACCTCTTCTGTTTTTTATTTATTTATATTTTATGTATGCTTATTTTATGGATTTTTATTTCGTGGACTCTCTTCTAATCTTTATTTATTTATATTTTTTGGATGCTTCTTGCATTTTCCACATATTTCCTTCTAATTTTCAACTGCGGATACTGTGGATGCTCTATTGTCCTAGTATATCATTGAGTGATTGTGGATACGCTATTGTCCTAGTATATCATTGCGATATTTTGAAAAGAAAACGTGATTTCGCTTAATTTATTTTTGTGGATGCCCTTAATCCACATTTCCCATACATTTCCCTCTAAATTCAACTGTGGATACTATGGATACTGTGGATACTGTGGATAGTCTATTGTCTTAGTATATCATTATATGATTTTAAACACCTAATTTTGCGTGATTGAGGATCCCTTTTCCATTTGTGGACTATGAATCCACATTTTTCCATACATTTCCTTCTAATTTTCAAGCGTGAATACGCTATTGTCCTAGAACCAGCATGTTCTAACTACTCATCTGCCAAGTTATATGGACTAATGGGCATTCACTGATATTTCAGTTACAGTGTTTATCCTTTGAAAAAATTTTTAGCTATATAGCCAATGTGCCGGTTCAGCATCAAATTTGATTTGATTTTATTTATGATTTATAAGATTAGCCGACAGGCAGGGACATCGCAACAGCTGCGCCAATCACTGCGGACCCAGTAAACCCACCCATATTCGACTGGTGCTTGGGCGCCCGTTCAGGGCAGCTACCAGAAATGATAAAATTAATTTGTTGAATGTTAACACATCATTATGATCTTACCTTTACAAGTGTATCCCTCACCAGTGAACCCAGGATTGCAAGAGCAGTTGAATGATCCCTCAGTGTTTGTACAAGTGGCGCTGCCCTTGCTGCAGTTATGGGTGTTGTTAACACACTCATCGATGTCTGAAATGGAATGAACAAACCGTACGCATGCACTAAGGCTGCAGGAATGAATGAGAGGAGGAGTGATCGTACATTGTCCCAATGTACGATCATCACCTTCCGAACGATATTAGGTTACCATTTATGTTTCCTTTGTTTCAACTAGTTCTATAGACTTTTCGCGCTGATACGATAAAGCATCATTGTACGGCACCTGTGCAGCTGTGTCCATCACCACTGAATCCTGGTTTACAAATGCACTTGAATGATCCCTCGGAATTGTTACAAGTGGCAGTTTTATTGCTGCAGTTGTGGCTGTTTTGAGAACACTCGTCAATGTCTGAAATTAAATCACTGAGTAGTCCATATTAACTATGCTGATAAAGAATAACATTGAAAGTAAGCTGAAAACTGGCTTTCCAAACTGAAAAAATCTACAGGGTGCTCTTAACAAAAAACAGGGACCCCTAACCTCACTCTTAATGCAGGCTGGCTCAAACTCTTTCTGTCAAAGCCATAAGATTTACTTAGTACATGAGTTTACATCCGAGAAGCTATACATCGTTTAGGAGCGTTGTTACAGAGAAAGACTACCCATGGAATTGTATCTATTTAAAAACATAGTACTCTACAGGATTTTACCTTCGCATTTATGTCCATCCCCGCTGAATCCAGGATAGCAAGAGCAGTTGTGAGATCCCTCGGTATTTGAACAGTTGGCGTTCTCGCTACAATTGTGGTTTTGAAGACACTCGTCTATGTCTGAAATGGAAGAAAAGGACCGCTCTCTTGATCACTTTCGTCGAAGAAAATGAGGGTAGGGGAGTGACAGGCTACTGTGAAATGCAAAACTGATTCAACCACCTGTTAATCCAGTTCTACAGGGAGAATAGTATGTATCTTAGGTGTGATAATCGTTATAAATTTTGGGCCTATCTTGTCCGCTCGGGATAGTCCGTTTTGATCCCGCGCAAGAAAAACATTTTGTGTAATCGTAGTCGTTAGACAATGTTGGTGGTGGAGACGCGAAGAGCGAAAGATGACAGTCAAAGCAAAGGAAACATGACCAAGTGTCGTAAATATATTGTGCGACTGATATAGTTCCTTTTTTTCTGGCTCTCGAAATAAACAAGTCATCTTTGATTCTAAATAGAGCGAAATATTTTTCCTAAATAACGAATATTTTGTTCACCGAGCTTATTGTTTAAGATGGCTGGATATTAGCCTCACTCTCCGAGTTTGTTTCTTTGTAGTACTCAACTTCGTCTTGGTCCACAAAAGCGCAGAGAAAACTCAGCCATATGCTACAGTCCTCATCTCACGCCCTGATCAGTAACGTATAACTATATCATCGCTTGCATCGTTCTGATTGGCTAACGAAGCAAGCAAGATGGGCACATCCTGCACACGCGGGATAGCTCCCTTTGATCTCGAGCACAAGTTCTTGATTCCTGGGCAATGTCGGTGATGGAGACGCAAAAAATGGCAGATGACAGTCAAAAGAAAGAAAACATAAACGGCTCTTGAGTGTACATTGCTAAAAACACATTTGGCTTTCTTTTCTGGCTCTTAAAGTGAACATGTCATTTTTAATTCTTTGTAAAGCGAAATGTTCTTGCAATATAGTAAATCCCTTTTTGATCAAGCCTGTTCTGTCAGAATGGCTGGATATATATAAGCCTCGTTCTCTTGTCAAAGGAACTCAGCCAATATCCAGTGATCTTGACCTCACGCTTCACCAATAACGCAGACTGATCATGCCCTAAATGATATCAGATTGCAATGCATATTGGCTTTGTTATGGGCAGGTTTGTAGATTTTTCGCCCAGACATGTTCTGAACACAGTTTAATACGTACCTGTGCAGTTGTGTCCGTCACCAATAAACCCTGGTTGACAAACGCACTTGAATGCTCCCACGGTATTAGAACAAGTGGCGGTTATGTTGCTGCAATTGTGAATGTTTTGAGAACACTCGTCAATGTCTGAAATTAAATCAGAAGCCCTTATCAGTACATCACTCACAAAAATAAAGAGTGAAAAAAAAAGGAGGGTATCGAAATTGGGCTTCCAATTTAAAAGCCGTAGAGTTCTCTTAGTTAAAGAAAATTAACCTCACTTCTAGTGACGGGTGGCTAAAAGGCATTGTAACTCTTGAGAAAAAGACATGCCATGAACTTCTTTTAAACCATTCCATTTTAGGTACCCATCAGCAGACCTCTCGTAGGCTCGAGTTACTCGACGTCTCATGCTCTCCCGGGGGAGAGGAAACGCAGATAAAGTTGCAGCTAAACTCAACGAAAACTATTCCATTAAGGAATGGTATACTCTATTCAATGCAAAAGGTATTTTTGATTTGATATCGTTACACAAATGACTCAAGTTTGATGCTGAACCGGCACATTGGTTACAAAGCTAATATTTTTTTAAAGGATAAAAACTGTAACTGAAACATCAGTGAATGCTCATTGGTCCATATAAGTTCGCAGGATGGATGCATTCTCACCCAGTTCTAAAATGTTAAATTTTATTTGACTTTCTGAACATTTACTCATGCCTACCTAGACAGGCGTTGCAACTTTTGAAGCAATTGCGCAGCATATATTGTGGATTTTTTGTGCATTCACAGGTTGATGCTCAGTATGTACATTGGTGGTTTTATCCTCACTTCTTCATGCCAGGTTATCTGTCTGCCGAACTTTTGTTTTTTTCAAGCTAATGTCTCTCGCTCGTTCCTTCGTAAATTAATTTCTTATAAACCTGCGTTTCTTCGGTTGCGGGAAGATTTGAGGCGAGTTAGGAAACGTGGGCACCTTCTCTTCTTTGATTACACCATCATCAAATCTCCGCCAGGTTTATCGCTTTTCTGCAGGGAGTTTGGCAAGTTTACGTGCTCAAAATCTCGCGCTCTTAACAATTAACAATTACTGAACTCGGTTATCGCAAAATATCGTGATTTTCCCCTGGCGAGCAGATCAATTATTTGCCTCAGCCTTCGGCTTCGGCAAATAATTTATCTGCGAGACACTGACAAATCACGATATTTTGCGATAATCGAGTTCAGTAATTGTTTTATCATTCGATCACCGAGTTTGTTTTCAATTTTGTGGAGGAAGCGGCAAGCAAGTTTGTTGTCAATTTTTTGGGGGAAGCGGCAAGCGCGCACTCCCCCCAGAAACTAGATGGTTTCCTTCTCAGCTAAATAGTTTTATCTGTCGACTTTAAATTGTAAGTACAGTCAGCTGTTAATTAACAAAATGTATGCCTTCAAATGGCTAAAACTTCCAGGAACAAGTTCACAGACCTCAAAGATTTGAGATCCAAAAAAAAAGCTTGGGGAAGCGATCGCGATCTGCCATTTCACACAAGAGCGACCACAACAGCGACCACAAGAGCGTGGTTACTATTGCGCATGTGCAGAATATTATTTGCCGGAATAACGAGGTTAGACGGTATTACGAATGATCAGACCATTATCTTTAGGCAGTTATTTGCAGGTCACGTGGTGGGCTTCCAGCCAATGAAAATGGGGGAAAAATCCATCGAATGATAATATGAAATACCTGTGCAGTTATATCCATCACCTTTGAAACCAGGATTACATGAGCAGGTGAAGGATCCCTTGCTATTAGAACAAGTGGCGTTGTCCTTGC
This sequence comes from Stylophora pistillata, assembly GCF_964205215.1. Taxonomy (NCBI): domain Eukaryota; kingdom Metazoa; phylum Cnidaria; class Anthozoa; order Scleractinia; family Pocilloporidae; genus Stylophora; species Stylophora pistillata. The sequence goes on from NC_142520.1 coordinate 23,491,106, forward strand.
TGCAGTTGTGGATATTTTCGGCGCACTCGTCGATGTCTGAAATAAAGCAACAGTTGTGTTTAGTGTCGTGACAAACAAAAAAATTACGAGCAAATGAGCGATCCCTCGATATTTTTGCAAGTGACACAGTCCTTCCTGCAGTTATGGGTATCGCTCAGACAGTTATTAATGTCTGAAATGGAGTCAACGGACCATTGAGGTTCCACAGATAAAAGGGAGGAGGAAGTGCTCCAATATAATAGCATCATCTTATTTGTCTTTGTCTCAGGTATTTCTACAAGTTTTTTTGGCTGATATGACAAAGCGTTATGTTATGAATACTATTCGGTACCTGTGCAATTGTTTCCGTCACCACTGAATCCTGGTTTACAAGAACACTTGAATGATCCCTTAGTATTGTTACAAGTGGCAGTTATATTGCTGCAGTTGTGGCTGTTTTGAGAACACTCGTCGATGTCTGAAATTAAATCATCAGCCCTCATCAATTACAGTATTAAAGAATAACAGCGACGAAGGTATCGAAATTGGGCTTCCAATCTGAGTGTTCTCTAAAGAAAAGAAGCTTTTAACCTTACACTTCTTCTGAGAGGTGTAGTGGCCTCATATGTAGTGCGCTCGACTCTGACTCTCATGGTGCCTTTCCTCACCCAGGTGTTTAAATGGGTACCGGCGAATTTGATACGGGAGGGGGTTGGGGAACTTTATGGGATAACCTTGCATCCCATTCACGGGGTAGTAGAAATACTTCTGGTCGCTTCATGCTATGGAGGCCGGAGTTAAGTGCAGCTCTGATGAGCCAATTGGCTCGTGAACAGACTTTACCTTAACAATGGAGGGTGGCTCAAACTCATTTTAACCTCAAAGAAGTAGATATAAATGTACGTATCTTATATTATGTCATGTCAGGTACTCAGTACTTACGTTTGCAGCTAAAATGCTATTATTATGCATCCAGTAGCTCAGTTTATATCGTTCAGGGTCCTTCTTAAGCAGAAATGAAAGCATATGGAATTATATCTGTTAAACAAGATCATCCTCGGCTAGTTTATACCTTGGCATTGATGTCCATCCCCGCTGAATCCAGGAATACAAGAGCAGTTGTAAGATCCCACGGTGTTTGTGCAGTTGGCGTTCTTGCTGCAGTTGTGGGTTTTTTGATCACACTCGTCGATGTCTGAAATGAAATCATGTGACGATAACATGATTGTTATCTTCAAAACAAGGAGGTGGGTGGGGGAGGGGAGTTGCTAATTTGCAATGGAAAACCGACTCTACCGCATGTTAATCTAGTTCTGCAGGGAGAAAGCATTTAATATTTGAAACCGAATACTTATAATTAAGATTTTAAAACGCGTATTTCTACTATAGGCTAGTTAGGAGTAGGCATCATGCTTTGAACAATGCTAATTAAAAATAAATACCTGTGCACTTGTCTATATCCCAGCTGAATCCAGGATTACAAGAGCAGTTGTAAGATCCCTTGGTGTTTGTGCAGTTGGCGTTCTTGCTGCAGCTGTGGGTTCTTGCAACACACTCGTCGCTGTCTGAAATGAAATAAACGAACCGTACACATGATTGTTATTAGGGATTTTAAGCAAACCACGACGGCTACGGCAACGAGAACGTGGATAAATAGTAGATCTAATTGGCAGAACAATAGTCCAGCACGTACGTTTTAAAACTTTGTACATTTCTTAGCCGTCCTTTGCAAATCAACAACGTGAAATCACCAAAATTTGCGTCGTCTGCGAAGCGAAACCGCGGCGGCAAATTATTTTAATTTATGTTTGGAACTCAACGCTACTTTTATGCGTTATGTTGAGTTTGAGGTCTGGCGCCTTATGAGACGCTAAACACATGCAGCCATTTTCGAAATTCTAACTAAAGGTAGAAACTCATTTTTTAATCGACGTTTCCGTGGCGTTGCCGTCCTGACTGCTTAGAGTCCCTATTATCAAAACAAGGAGGGGATGGATAAGGGGAGTTGCTAATTTCAAAGGTTAACCGCTTCTGCCGCATGTTAATCCAGCGCTGACGGGAAAAGGGCTTATTACTCCTAAATATGATAGTCCAATTACCTCATATTAAGGATTAGGAAACGTTTTCTTCTACAATAGGTTAGTTTGGACTAGCCATCATGCTCTGAACAATGCTCATTACTTGGGTAATTGTCAATATCCCCGCTGAAGTCAGGATTACAAATGCACTTGAAGGATCTTTGGTATTTTTACAAGTGGCATTTTTATTGCTGCAGTTGTGAATATTCATAACACACTCGTTCATGTCTGAAATAGAATCGACAGATCTTTCACCAGAATACTTAAGAATTAAGGTCGCAAAAGGGGTACTAATGTAAAGAGTTTTGCTATTTGTCATTAGCGAGTGAAAAGTGGCGGTTCTGCGAATAGGAGAGTTTAAATCCATTGCTTTACTTTTCCACTGAATGCCTGAAATAGGCTGGTCCTAATGGATGTGGCTTGAGCTCTTATAAATGTCAAACGACTGCACAGAGGGATACTTAGAGAATAACACATGAATGCACGTGAGGCTGCAACTTGAAAAGGAGAGGACAGTCTTTAAAAAAAAAACCGATTTTATAACCAATGGGGCTGGCTTTAGTTCATTCCTGTTCACTCTAAACAAGACTCAATACCCAGAAATTTGAAAAAGAAAAAGATAATGAAATTGCACCCCAACCCTCCTTTTCCCTCACTAAGTCACATTTAACACGTGAAATAAGTACAGCCCATTTTGAATCTTGAACCATCCGAAGAAATGGACCACCGTGTTTCAATCAGTTACAAAGTTTATTTTTATCACTTGAAGTCTTACCTTCTTCACAATCGTGGCCAGTAAATCCAGACGCACACAAACATCGATATCGTTTTTTGTAAATCCCGACTGGCAAGTGCCGTTGTTTTGGCATGGTGATGGATGGCAAAAATTCTTAAAAGAAAAAAGAAAAAGCATATCACAAGTAGTTGTCCACTATCTTCACAGCCTTCTCCTACATTTCGCCGAGAACTTGAGCGCGAAAAATAAATCGAGAAGGGGCGTCTTTAGACAGGATTTAAAGAGTAGAGTGACGTTCCTATGAACCACGCACTTCGTAACTCCTGTCGTAGCTCAATTCTGTCATTACGTCCATAGTTGAGAGCATCTTCTGAGCTGTTTGATGGATCTAATCATTTCGACTGTTTTTAAACTTCGAAACCGATGGAATAAAATTGCCTTTTGCAGATATGCCTTAAAATGACCATTACACTTACCTTTACTCACAAAAATTTTCTTATTAGAAGCAAGGTTGTAATTATCTTTGTTAGAAAAAAGAGATTGATCAATTATTTACTCAAGGCTGGTGAGCATGGTTTCTAAAATGAATACGACAAATTACTTGCTACTGTTAATAGAGTTAGGTGTCCTCAAGGCATTGAGAGAATTTTTGTTTTTGGTGACTGCTTATTTACAAAAGATCTGTAACGACGCTAGCACGCGGTTAAAATTATGTAAAGATAAGAAGTAATGGATGAAAGTATCCCTCAGCTCTCACGAAAGACCTATACAGAGAGAGGTGCAATTGACATTTAATTAACAGCTCGTCCATGTACCTTAGTTTCATGATAAACATAGTTCACTGCTTTTACCAGATCCTCCTCATACTCTTTAGCTGTTGAGTTATTCAGTTCACAGTTGCGTGCTTCTGCTCCATTTTCTCCAAAATAAAAGTTAACACTGACGCAGTTACAGTCCAAGTAGCAACGATATTCACATGTATCTCTGTCAATCACACTGATGTTTTCGATGGTGTGGTTAATAAGACGTTCTCCCACGAAGGACAGGGTCGATGGAAAGGCTAATATACGGCATTGATCTAAAAATACAGATTATTGAAAGTTAAATAGCGACATGGGTCATCAATTCTAAAGGTCTCAGTTGTTGTTAAACTCGCCTTCCAAGCGCTTGGTACTTATACTGATAGATAGATAGATAGATAGATAGATACTTTATTAGGCACAGAATCCATAAAGCTAAGTCACCTATTTATACATATTCATTAAGATACCAAGATCAAATTAAAAATATTTCTTGTTTTCGAGCCCAAAAGATCTCTAGAAAAGGATTCTATGACCTCCAAAAGCCAGATAAGTCTTTTCTTTCCTTTCTTTTGACCTCTGTTGCCCCAGCTTACATCAAACAGATTATATCTGTCTTTGTTTTTCCTTGCAATTACTTTCTGCCGGACACCTGAAACAACTAGCTTTACAGTTGATAAAAATGATATCGAAAATTGCAAAGTGTACCTTGACGAGCCCAAACCCCAAAGATAATTCGTGCCCAGAAAACTCAATAACTTCCATTAATATTCAATGATGAAAGAGGCAAGAAATTTCAATCACGAAGTCCCAACTTGTGCCCAATATTTCAAATCACATTCTCCTCACCTATCTTTAAAGTTACTATGATAACGCGCGAGTGAAAATCCTGCTTAACTTCTAATGAGCCACTCTGATGGACATCTTTACGCAGGCATGGCCGTGTATACATAACACGACGTGTGCTAAGTTCCCGGTAAGTTGGTAAGTTCCCGTCTAGCTTAGCCAAGCTCTCTTTCTCCGATTGAGGTACACTGTACATCTTTCGAAGCTCTACAAAAGTAGATAATTGCATAAAAAACAATGATTTTTAAGTTCTGTGAATAGACGAAAATAGCTTTGGAGTTGACGTTATGTTATCCCTAAACGCAGGACGATTTATGGCCGTAGCAAGAAATCTGAGCTTTGTTACCCTTCTTTAAAATAGTACGAAATATTTGAGTGTTGTTGAATTGGTTACTTGTCTTAAAAGCTTACAATTTTCAACAGAAACACATTCTCGTCCTAAATTCTAGCAAAAACTTATTCAAGCATGCTAAATGCATTACGCAGGTGTTGTAACTGCGGGAAATTCGTTCGGTTTTCGCTTCCAAGCAGAAAATTTAGCACTTCCTTGTGAAAACTTTTGGTCTTGGAATATCTCTTGGCCTCACTTCATTTAACTCTTATGCTACCCACGTGCTCTGAAAACTTCCTGCTGCAGTACATCCATTTTATGAAATGCATGCGCCAAGCACGAACAAATTCTTAATTTTGCATTGTGATCTTTATTTTGTTTTTGTTCTGTTTTGTTGTTCTCATTATCCATATCGAATAACCTTGCTTTAGATAAAACGTGTCCATGATGATTTGATAAAAACCCTAGGAAACCGCTATTGAAGATTAAAATCTCCCCATCGCTTCATTGTGCATAAATTTTGATTGAATTATGAAAATGCACTAATAAAGAGTTGCTAAATAAAACTAATTTCAGTATGTTCATGGTTAGACATCCATATCATCTATCTCTTAGCCACCTGTCGAGTGAGAAGTTTTGATGTTCTCGCTCATTCGCAGTCAGCATTCCTTTTGCATTATTGGAAACATAATTACTCTGCCTGCATTTCAACAACTTTCTCGCTGTTTTTATTAGCTTTGAAAAAACTTACTCATTACGCTTCCAAAAATTGCGTAATTCTGTATGTACAAAACACAGGAAGGCTGCTATGACGGAGATAATATGCCTCGAATGCCGAGTTCTAAAAATTACAAGACACTCGTTTTGGTATATGTTTAACACCTGTTGGCAATATGTTTTCGAGGTGTATAAATTTTTACTACGAGAATTTTCTGCAATTAAAAACAAATGATGTGAACTAAATATGAAACCAGCGAATAATTAACTACCCAAAGAGAGATTCTTATTCTACAGGAGAATGTAAAAAGAAGGAAGGCAATTCTTTGACTTAAAAAAAACATATCCTCTCCAACTGGCTAGTTGATATATCAATTCTTATTTCCTTGAGTGCCGAGCTAACTTTAGGCTCTTCCATCAGTTCGTGCCAGCATTAAAATAAAGGATTTGTGAAAATATATTCGTTAATTTTAGATGACCTTGATAAGATTTTAGTGGACCCTTATGAGTGTCTGAAAATAATTCAGTAATTGCGGATGTTGTTCGGTTATAACTAAAAAACTTTGCAAGCACATTTCACAAATTTTGAAAAATAATCTAGAATAGTTTTGAATGAACAAAAGATAGCAGCACATTAAAATGGACGATGAGTTTCATTACCCATTTTGTTAGTTAGGCCTCTATATACGAGAATTTTAGTCCTCGAAAATATGCGTTTCCTTTTTTTTTCCTTTGATATATTGCTTAGCTGAACAATTAAGAGCAGAATGATAAAGGTTTCTTTTCAAAAAATGTCAGCTTAAAAACATACCATCTGGGCAGGACTGAAATTGTCCGAGAGAAAGAACCACAGAGATAGGGAACAAGAGGAGAAAAACTCCCATGTCCGCGAAAAACAAGCTGAAAAGAAATCCTTTCGATGTTTTGGAGCTGTGGAGCAACCCGAAGAGCTTAACAGCAGTTTGTTGACTGAGCTGTACCACCAATTAAGGTTACACCTCCTACAAACGTGTTAGCCAATCACATGTTGTCGTGATAAATGAAGGATGTTTCGTCACCCGTCACAGAGACGCAGTGAGATTAATTAATGTGTGCTGAAACAGTAAACTTGGTTACTATTCTCCTCAGGCAGTTATTTCCACCTTTCACTCTCTATCCGGACCAACACTAAAGGTCTTAAAACTAGTGCAGTGAGAAGAATATGCTACCTCTCTATAACGTCAAAAATGGTTAGATTCTCTAGTCTTCTCAGATAGGGACTAATAAATGGAGGTCCCGTCTCCTGCAGGGTTAGGGGTAGGAGACATTAATTTCCCATGCACGAGATTACTGTGTGATGGCTGTCCTCCCCTGGGGTGGTTGCTGGGTGGGAATTGGCTCTGAAAATCCCCCATGGGGAGTGGCAATTAACACATGTATGTATGTATCCTTAGGGAATCGTCGTGTACCTGTTTTAGTAATTATAAGCAGCATCAAATGAGAAAAGAAATTTTGAGTTAAACTGTGAAAATTCAAGCGCATAAAAAAGCCTAGATATTCAAATTGATGTCTCTGTGGCATTCTGACCAAATTTCCTGAGAAATTTTAGAACAAAATCTTAGAGATCATAGCCTCAATGAAGCATATTCTTTTGTTAAGTGTCGCTCTTGCTGAGAGTTTTTTTCCGCCCGATTGCACCTGCAGTTTAAGTATTCTTTTCTCCAAATTAGTGACTTTTTGATATGCAAATTAAAGTCGAAGAGAAGGTTCTCCTCTGATTCCAAGTGAAGTTTCCATATTTTGTTTGTGAAATGACTAAGTACATCTTTTAACTTGTAGCAAGAGAGAATTTCGTGAGCGCGCTCGACACTTTCGATCGCTGTCCACATGGGCGGTCTGGCCAGAAATCAGTTGTAGCTTGTGGCGACACAAAAAAAGGAGGATTGGAGAACAACCAAACTATGAATGTTCAATATTGCCCTAAACAATTTTCACGAGGAAAGAAAAAAGTAAAAACTTTCTCTCGAGGAGAAGTCGTACATTTCCCAACCGATATATGGAGAGTGCACTGTCAAATGCCTCAACCCAACAATTTTTAAACCGGAGTTTTCCGCATCTTTTCTTAAAAAAACTGGTTTAGACGACAATATCTACCACAAAAAACTCAACTTGTTCAAAATAAACTTTTGGATATGAAATGAATAGTTTTAAAAAGGCCTTTGAAACCTCTATAGATATCCTTTCGCTTTATTGTGCATCAACAATTATTGAATTATAAAACTCTACGTGGAAGGTTGTTTTATGCAACTACGTACGCCTGATGATGGTAAACATCGCTTTTGAACTCATGGTCATCCTATCAGATGAGCATATTCTATGCCACCACTTACCTGCGTTTAAAACCTGCCTAATCATCTTTTTTCTTATTCAGTTGCGTTAAACATTGCTCAAGTTTTTCCATGCAAATCTTCTACGTCTTAAGTCTTATTTCTCTCTAGTTTGCAACCGACAAACTTTTCATCAGCAAATCGTTGATGAATCAATCTTGCGTAAGACATAAAACGAAACTTATAATTTCACCGCCGCAAACACATGATTTTATTATTATTAAAACAAACAAGTGCTATTCACGAAAATTGGAACTTCGAGGAGCCTACAGGCCTGATCGAGAGCTGTTGTTCAGAAAACCTCATAACTGAAGTTCATCTTTCATTTTTTTTTCAGAAAAATAATAATTTCGTCATGAAGTCCCAACTGCTTCATATTGATAATTAAAATACAAATTTTCCAAACGTATTTTCAAAGTTGCTTTACATAACAAATTTTCCCATTCTTATTATTCATATCAGTTAATCTTGTTTAAGTTGAAACGTCTACACATGGAATAAACCATGCATAGGGAGTCCTTTGATTAAGTTCGAGATCTTCTCATGGCTCCACTGGATATGGGCAGTGATCGAGTTATGAGAAAATTCCTGTGACTGTTTCCATAGTGCTTGTATAGCATCTGCATGGTTTATTGGCGCTCAATATTACAGTTATTCCAGGTATAACGCAAGAGAGACCCAAGTGCATGCGCGTGCGTTTCACAGCGGATCAATGATAGTTTGCATGATTCTGGAAAGAATGAAAAAGAAAAATCACAAGGATCTACAATTACAGGAAAAAAATCTTCTCGAAGGGATGGCAGAGAGAATTAACCAATCCAGTTCACAGAAATTATTCTGACAGCCTTTAGCTTGCTTCCATGCGATAGTTTTTGTTTTCAAGTGGTAGACTCAGCGCGGCGAATATTCGGTCGCCATATTGGACGGGTAGAGATTTGGTACGAGTGACAAAGCGCGGGGAAGGGAGAAGGGGAGATAACCAGAAAAACCGCCTGCCCGAAACCCATGATTTCTCACAAACCGTCCCATGTCCACTGCGTGGCATCCCCGACATGTCACACATTCTTGAAGGAACAATCAAAGGGGATGAAATGGAACCTTTTCTCAAAAACTGACTGGCGTGTCATGTAGCAAAACAAAACGTTGAGCGATCGCGGATGGAACGGTGCAGTGATACACCAAATTAAGCGGTAGCAAAGTTGAAATCAACAAAAATTTGGAAAACGAGGAATGTAGAATTTGCAAAGCCAGACTACTCTTCCTATACGGGAGACGGCAACTTACATTTGAACGGAAAATTTATTTTGATCCCATAAAGAAAGGAATACAAGGGCCCTGAGTTTTACAATATAGCAAACAAACCTTTGTACGGTTATGCAGTAAATAACTTTGGAATTTGAATTCATTCAGATTATAACTACATTCTAAATATAACCAAATAACCAAATCATACTGAACTGACTAACTAACAAACTAACTTATTTTAAAGGCTGATAGTTTCGAAAGAAACTGTTTGGGGCTGCTTCGGTGGGAGTAACGAACAACAGAGTTGAAATGGTAAATTGGCCACCGTAATGATTACAAAAGCTGACGTTTCGAGCGTTAGCCCTTCGTCGGAGCGAATAGAGGAATTGAGGGTTGTGTGTGCTTTTAAAGGCAGAAAATGGAGCTACGTCATTGGTGGGTGCATGGCAACGAGAAAAAACATGAATAAATTAGTGGAATGAAAAGCGTCCATTGATCCCTGTGGGATTTAGACTGCCGGTTTGAAAGATGAGCTTTTGTTCAAGATTTTTACGGCTTTCCGTGCCACCTAAGTGCAAGGAAAGACCGCAGATTGCCATATGTTGCTTAGAATGATTGGGTAAATTAAAATGTCTAGCGACTGGTTTCGATGTGTCCTTGTCATTCCTTTCCACGTCTCGATGGTGTTCTCGGAATCGGTCACCTAGTCTTCTGCCTGTTTCGCCGATGTATATCTTTTTGCTATAAGTGCAAGTTATGCAATAGATTACATTAGCGGAGGTGCACGTGAAGTGATCGGTGATCTTAATGGATCGTTTAGGTCCCGATATTTTATCAGTGTTGTGAATGAAAGGACACGTTTTGCATCGTGCACGAGCGCATTTAAAAGTGCCTGGTTGCTCATTAGTCTGAAAAGAGCTTCTGACCAAAAAATTGCCTAAGTTTTTGTCGCGTTTGAATGAAATGAGTGGAGGCTGCGAAAAGATAGTGCCTGTCTCTGGATCGTTTTGAAGTAATTTAAAGTTTTTAAGAATGATGGATTTAACTAGATATTTCAACACGGCGAAAAAACTAGCGCTCACCCTACGGAAAACAAAAGTTGAATTCACGGAATACGTGGCAATTTATTAAAGTTTACCCGCGTTTTGCCTACGGAAAATCCGACGTTTTCTGTGCGTTTTCGCATCAGTGAATCCCAGTATTCGTTCCATTATTCGGTAGTTTTCCTTAGCGGTAAATGCATGCAGGTAAACAATTTATTTTCCGGCATTAACCGCTCGGTTAACGCAGTACCGCAAGCAGCGTGTTTTCCTTTTGTTCATTGACATTTTCCGAGTGAACAACAACGTATTCACCAGAGTTAACAGCTGAAAACACACATTTTCCGGGAAGGTTGATATGTGTAAATACGGGAAAACGTAATGTTTTCCAAAGTTTGCAGTTGGTATAATACATAGAAAGTGCTATGTTTTCTTTTGTTCGCCACCGTTTTTCGCCCGGTAAATGAAATGTTCACAAGAATTATCCAACGTTTTTCCGTGATAGCGAAATTGACGAAATTCATGGAAACGCATTTTCCGGCGTTTTACCTTTCATTGTTGTTCAGTTAATCTATGGAAAATAACAATATGTATTCTGCCATTTACAGCCGTTTTGCGCATTCGAACGCTATGTTCACTGGAATTAACCAACCAAAAGCATGCATTAATTTTCCGGTATTTTCTGCAAAGGTGAATTTGTGCAAGGGATGCATTTTCCCGCGTTTACCGCCGCTCGGTTAATCGCTGTTCGTCAAATTTCACTTCTTGGACTCAACTCTACTGCAGGTTCTCAAAGCATTTTGTCCTATTTCCCTCTCCCAGACAGGATAAGCACTCTTTAATAATTATCACCAAGTTTATTAATGCAAAATGATATTAGCGGTACAATTTATTCAGAGTCCAAAATATAGCCTGATAACAATCGTGTTTCTTAGCCTTATTTAACTTTACACATTTTTTTTGTCTAAAGCCAAAAAGAGGCAAAACTTAACCTTTACAGTACAACTGATATGATAAAATTTGAAGGATGTACTGTCTGAAAAGTCATGTGTGAATCAATATATGCAAACTATGACCAGAAAAGTGATTTCTAGATACATGTTTAAATTTCTAAACTTCTATTATAAGCATTTTGCAGGAATGAGTGTCAAGGTTTGAGGAAAAAATAATATGTGAACTTCATGTGCCGAGGGAATCAAGGCAACATGCTGAGAATGTCACCTTATATTTAATCTTACATCTGCATTAAATCTATTTGAAACACTTCTGATGTTTAAAATTGAGACACTACTCCATCTGATGGAGAGCTAGAGAACTATAAAAGAGAGAATGAAAATTTTAGCTTCCTCTAAAATAGCAGATACATCCAGGATTTTGGGCTCTTTAAAATGAGCATGGCAAATTGTCCTCACAGATAAAAAGCTCACTGGAATGCACAATTTAGTCAAATATGAAGTTGTGTGATAATGTTCAAAAATCCATTCATATATATGTGAATTATTTGGTAAAAAACACCTGCATTCAATCCTGGACATAAGTGCCAAATAGTGATCAGGGAAGGGAAAATATCCTAGAGACTGAATTCACTTTTCATTGACAATAACTTAAATGTAGGCTGCTCAATAACTTTAATTGCTCAAAGTATTACATTTTAGACATCTATAAGTTTACAGTCTTCAAACTCTCTTGTAATCGACCATGATTGTACAAAAGTCTCACTTTAAATTTGCCAACTGAGGGGGTTTCTTGTGAGAAAATTGAAATCAGCAAATTGTCAAATTAAAAGCTTAAGTCAGACAGAATAAAAGAACGGAGATGGCAGACCTACATTATCTGTATCATTGGGCAAAAATATAGCAAGTTTATAAGAGATGGTCCCTAGAAGAGAATTGAGTGACTGTATACTAAAATTCAAATTGGATTAAAGTGGTGGCCCAGTGCAGTTTTTCTGGGATCTCTCTACTATTTCTATGAATTGGTCTACCAACCCTTCTTTTCACTGACTGCCTCTTTTGCTGATTCGTCATGGAAGACTTATACCACTGGTCTAGTATATGGAAGAAGTTGGTAACTTCTTCTGTCCTCCAGGTAACAAGGGGTGCCTCTTCATAATTGATGTGGGATCTTCTTAATCACACTCATCCGAGGAGACAAGACTAGGATGCTGGGCCTCGGAAATTGGTTCCCTCTTCTCTTATTCACTTGCCACTTTGAGTCTCTTATCCAGTTTCTAAAAAGGAAAAATGTGAAAGAAGTTTTTATAATACTGAATGGTGAGCAATTCCTACAATAAAGCATTTATAAAGCTCTTAAATGAACCTCAGTGTCCCTGGTTTGAGTTGTTCTTGGCATAAAAAGTTTTTTTTACCAACAGATTTACAGTGTAATTTGAACCTTAACCAGTTTTTAAATCAAACTGGAATTCAAACTTTCCGAAATTTATTCAAACATACAAGCTGATAAGATAGTTGAGTGTTAAAGAGCCAAAAAACTTCTTTTACCCTTTTAATTCTCTGTCGCTTCTTCTGCTCCTTCTAATACTGCTCGTACCATTTTCTTCCTGTCGTCTACGTTTCTTTGACGTTTCGAAGTTTTGAGAAAGAGCATCTGAAAGGAAAGGAAAGGTAGGTATGCCAAGATCAGTTATATCAAAAATATTGTTAGTTTACAGGACTGTAGTGAGCAAGGGGCAAGATGGAGCACTTGTCCCATTTAATTTCAACCCAAAGTTAAAGAGAAATTGTGTTTACGTTTATTTGGCGAAACAATCTCCGATTCAACATACCCAGAATTCTTCTTTCAGTGCAAGGAGAATCATTTTGAATCTGCTCTATTTTTTTTACCTCTTTCAAGATGGTGGCTGATACAGCTTGGTTTGGTGGTTCATCCTCTCTGTGAGAAATTAGAAGAACTGCGCCATTAATAATATGACAATGAAACTAAGAAAGATAAATTTCAAGTTAAAACAGGATAAAACAGAGTTCTTGTGCTCGAGTATAAAGTGCAAATTAAAAACCTCTGGAAAATTACGTGAGCTTTTCGTTTTGCAAAGCCGAAACGCGCCAAATTTACCCTGTTTCAAAAAGGACTTAGAAAAAAAATCCTAAATTAGAAAACAAAGACTACTAGTGAAGGTTTAGTCTGATCGTCCGGGTGAGTGTAGTCCTGAGAAGGATTGTTATCGGTGGTAGTGATTGACGTTTCGACAACCTGTGCGGAAGTCATCATCAGATTCAAGTGAATGATTGTTGTCAGTAGAATGTTCTTATTCCAGTTCGTGTGAAATGATCGGTTGGTTTTGTCGTGATGTTATTGGCTGTAAGACTCAAGTGACTTAAGTCGGTCGTGATGATCCTGTTTCGATCTGTCGGTAATGTTAGGTCGTTCTTTTTCGGTCGTTTCTGATGTTTATGTCGTGAATAAGTCGTTTGTATGGAGCGGGTAGTTGTGGACATCTGTTTAGGGGAGTCTGTTCTAAGTTAGTAAACCAGCTTTCTAGAGTCAGTCGTTGAAAATAGTCAGTGCTGTAGGTTAGGCATTGCGCAGAGTCCCAGTCAATGTTGTGGTTGGTAAGTTGATGGTGTTCAGCAATGTGATTGCTGACATCACCTTTCCTCGTCGCCCGTCTGTGTTCAGTCAGTCTTGTCGTGAGGTTTCTGCCAGTCTCACCGATGTAGGAGGCTTGGCAGTCGGAACAATTGATCTTATAAATCGTTCCCTGTCTGTTCCTCGGTTCGTCTTTGTCGTTAACGTTGGTTAGTAACTGACGTAGTTTGGTGATGGAATTGTGGGCGACGCGGATATTGAAGGGTAGTAAGATGAGCGAGATGTTTTCAGACATGCCTATTATGTACGGTATGGTTGCTGTAGTCGTAGGGGCTGCGGTGTCGTTTGTTTCGGTAGTGGTAGTGGAGACTACTAGTCTCTGCGTAGTCCTATCGTTATCGCTATTGTTTTCATTGAACAAAGACTGAATGCATAATTAATGTATGGGGTTATATGGTACTCTTGCGGAAACCACTTCTAAAAATAAAATTTTGTATAATTATAGCCTGGGCAATTCCTTCTGATTTTAATAAAGTTTTATTGTTACTGTTGTGTTGATATTAGTTGCGAATATGACCGTTGTAACAACATAAACCAGCAATTTGCATATACTAGACTATCGAAAATGGCCAGATTGCCTTGAATTTTTGGCTTCAGGAAAAAATTATATGTATGTTGAACTTGAAAGTGAACCGTTTCGAAGTTTTTGTAGGATATAAGAGGGAATTCGAGTGTTTTGGTGATGTTTTTCTTAATGTGACGTGCAAGTCATGTTGGTCACGTAATGCGCTTCTTGAGCTCAGATACGCTTATATAAATCGCTATAAAAATTCGTAGTTTAAGTCGCCAAAGTTTAGCTATCTCTGAATGGGTGAAATTTTACCTGAATTATTCGTAAAAAATAGTTTTCTGGGTATCCTTGAAAAAACTCTTCAGAACCTTTGAAAAACATCTTTTGTTTTAGAATTGTTATGTAGTAATCGAATTGTTGGCGAAATAAGTATTTTTTCGGCCGTCATCTTGAGGTGCACTATTTCACCGGGAACCGTTTGACCTCCAAAACAAACGTCATTTGTCATAATTTTGAGGCAACAGAGTATGCAACAGGAAACCTTTCCCGAAAAATAGAGGTTCATAGTTGACAAAATAATAATAATAATAATAATAATAATGATAATAATAATAATAATAGTAATAATAATAATAATAATAATAATAATAATATTGATAATAAGGATATATACATATTGAAAAAGTTGAGAAATTCTCGTCTATTAAATAAAAAAAAATTTAAAAAAAGATAGCCGTAGTGCAGGCGTCTCACAAGGGTGAATGAAGCGTGCAATCGTTCATTAAACTTGCCATGTTTGATTTACAGTTAAAGTCAACGTTGGGAAAAGGGGCAGGGAAAGGTGAAAAATATTCATTGCCCCACTACCTCCCCTCTCTTTTTGACCGCCTCTCGCTCGCTCGCCCCCTTTTGTACAAATTTATTTCTTTGCCCAGTCTTCCGTTGCGGTGAAAATCAAAGGTGGCAGCTATAATTTTCACCCAGATAACACTGAGCACTCGCCAGCCAAAATTGCGTCGTTTCTGCTAGCTAAATAAAAGACAACACTGAGAGCATATTCCGTTGTTCTTACTTCACGCTTTCCCACTCCTGATCTCTGGTTCCTGATTTTGTTTCCTGCTATGCACCGCTGTCTTCATTAGAGTGCGGCCGCAATAATTACGTCTAGTGTAACGAAGTGTAACAAGTAAAGGAACATAGCACACTAAAACTGCATATTTTTTTTTCTCTCGGAATGTCTTATTTGCACAGTAACTGGAGGGATCTTGACGTAAGTGAAAACTGTTGGGTTTTATCTTTAGGCAGGAAATTTTGTTGACATGAGTCTACGGTATCATTGTACAGTCATGATGGAGCAACTTCAGAATACCTGGCCACTCACGCCCTTTATAAATCGAGTGCTCCCGTGGTCCGCAGTCCGCGCTGGGCCAAGAAATAAAATATACTTGCGAAGAGAAAGAATAAAGTGCTACCGCTGTCAAACCCACCGATGTCGATGAATAAGTAGTAAACTAATTTATAAACGCAAGTGCTACTGCGGCCCGCACTACTGAAGTGGATAAATAACTAGTAAAGTAATTTTTAAACTCAAGTGCTACCGCAGTCCGCAGTCCCGCAGTGGATGAATAAATAATAAACTAATGTTTAAACTGAACTACTACTGCGGTCCACAGTAACGAAGTGGATAAATAACTAGTAAAGTAATTTTTAAAATCAAGTACTACCGCAGTCCGCACTCACGCAGTGGATGAATAAATAGTAAACTAATGTTTAAACTGAACTGCTACCGCGGTCCGCAGTACCGAAGTGGATGAATATGTATGAAATGAGGCGTTCAAATAAAGTGCTACCACTGTGCGCACTACCGTAGTAGATGAATATGTAGTAATTTAATTTTTAAACTCAAGTGCTACCGCGGTCCGCACCCCCGCAGTCGATGAATAAGTATTAACTAACTTTTCAAGCGACGTGCTACCGCGGTCCGCACTCCCGCCGTGGATGCATAAGTATTAAACTAGGTGTTAAACTGAACTGTTACCGCGGTCTGCAGTCCTTTAATAAGTAATAAAGTGAGCTCTAACCCTAACCCTAAGCCTAACCCCTAACCCTAACCCTAAACCAAAACCTAGTTTGAAGTGTTATTGGCACTCCTTGAATAGGCAACTCGTTTAATAAGCAATGAGTTAAGCACTAGGATAAAGTGCTACGGCCGTGTAAATTCCTAAACTCGATGGAAGCTTATTAACTTTACATACCTGGTTTAAAAATACAATGAAATACAAACATAGAATGAAAACTATACTTAGAATGTAAGAAAAGTTACTTTTACTGAAATGTTATTTTTGAAAAGCAGGTATTAAATTCCAATGTTAAAAGCGAAAACGTTTCCATTCAATGAAATGGTTTCTGAAACATTAATTTTAAAAAGGAAATCTAAATCTATTGCCATGAAAGTTTTTGTTTTTCTTAACTTATTTCTGCTTGTCCTATAGAAATGGATTTTATTTATATGTTGCTGTTTCGAGATGTGATTATTGTCCTGAAGATATTTTCTCATTGGAACTGTAATATCATTATGTAGAGGCCTGGCCAAGGCATTTTCAAATTCGTTTAGACTGACATCTGTACAGTTCGGCCAAGGGTTTAGCTTGCTTTTCACAAATACCTTGCAGGTGCTTTTTGCTCTAGGTATTCTAAATTCCACAATTCTTCCAAAGCCATCTTGCATTAATGATTCTGTAGCGGTGTTAAATTCACTTTCGGCAATTGCACGCGCTGATCTTTTGCCATGTTTGAAGGAACGATAAGATACCACAGGGCCTTGGGTCATTAAGACGTTGTCCCTGATCGTTTTTGTGGTGGGCTGATCGATGCTTTTATCACAAGCTGCATTTGTGACTTCTTTAAGGAACTGAAAAAGGAGAAGAAACTAATTTAAAACAATGTAAGTCAACTAGAGAAAGTTAGTTTTCACCTCTCATCAATGAGTTATCCATTACAATAGTCGGAAAAACATTACTGCATTTCTGGTAATATAGAGGTGACCCAGGCTAACTATTTTAGTCACGTAAACAATTTTAAATAGAGAGAACATATAGGGCGAAGTTTAGGTATGGAAATTACTCCCTACTTTGAAGGAAAGGATTAAGAAGATTATTATACCTAAACTAACTGTACATATTAGGGAGAAAAAATACTCGCCACATGTTAAGTTTCATGGATGTATATTTCCATGTTTAAGTGAATTTCAAGAACTAAACTTGTCCCCATATGTTCTCTCTATTTAAACATGCGTACGTGACGCAAAAAGTGAGCCTGGATTACCTGTGGTAATAGTTATTTAGTTCGTGATTGACTCAGGTAACGTAGCAGAGTAGTTTTAAAATTAGTTTAGAAAAACAAAACTAATCGTATCACACTGGCCAATGACAAAAAAAAAAAAAAAAAAAAAAAAAAAAACAGAAAAAGCGCGGAAAAAAATTCGCAACCAAGTAATGATTCATTTTCTTTTACTTCAAATTGCCTGAGATATTGAAGAAGCACGTGTTTGAAAAACATTCGCTAAACGGTGTAATGGAAAACTACGGAAAATTACTGTCCACTGTCTAAACTCAAGTGCAAAGCTCTCTAAGATGTGGATAAATCATTCAAAGAGCTTTGCGCACGCCATCATTTTCTATCGGCGAATAGAATACATTTATAGAAAAAATGAAATAAGCGGATTTTCAATAGGACAAGGCCGAGTTTCTACTAAGAATAACTGGAATGTGCGCAAAATAAAGGTAATTAAAGAAAAATGCAAGTTTTTGTTGTTATGATTGCTAACCTGACAGAGTATTTCCTTCTGTGTCTCGAGGTGATTCACGAAAGATGCTGCACTTTCTAGTGTTGTTTTGGATATCGTTGTATCAGGCTGTGACGAGGGTACACCGGCCAATAGTTCTTCCAGGGCGTGATTAAAGACATGTAGAGCGCAGGCTATTCTCGGAATAAGTTCTGGCGTCTTCGATTTGGGTGGCACTTTCCCATTTCTGATGGCTTCATTGAGCTCAGCTACGAACTCGTCCATTTTCTCCCTGAGTAGCTCCTTCCCTCCTTCGTCGAAGACGAATTCAACGTTTACGTCAATTCCATTTATATTCTCGAACATTTCAGAGAAGTCACTTACCACCTGGGTGGATAAATAATCGGTGGCTGCCTCCATTTCAATAAGGGTTGAACGAAAGGCAAGGGGGGTGGCAAGAAGGATTCTATCCACTAGGCCGTGTCCTTGATCCATGCGTGCGATCAGTTTGGCAGCATTTACCAGTTGCGTGGAACCAAGGAGACAGAAGGGCGTATTTGGAAGGATCAATCTGCTTTCCTCTGTAGAGAAGTGATATGAGCAACGCTCGCCCGAAAATAAGCTGG